>NW_006912958.1:99433-236956 GCF_000585535.1 Cladophialophora psammophila CBS 110553
CTACTACTACTACTACTACTACTACTACTACTACTACTACTACTACTACTACTACTACTACTACTACTACTACTACTACTACTACTACTACTACTCGACTCGCTAGGGAATTTATCAATTATATACCTACCCGACCATCATGAGCTCGAAACGACAGAGAGGTCTGGACTCCCATGCCCTTTGGGTGATTTCTCACTAGCCAGGTCAACCAGGTCAACCAGGTGAAGGTGCATTTCGTGTAATCCACCATGTAGCTAATAGTCTGATACGCTTTCCCAGTCGAGTTGTGGCGCACTTTCCGCATCCAGCCTTTGCACAGTCGAGGGCACTGGGGGGGTGCGCCACAACCGCAATGAACTTGGCATCTACAGACTTGTACCGAGCAAGCCTCCAATGATTTGGAAATGACGGCGATCGATGCGCGCCGGCCGAACCGGAACTTCCTTGAAACTTGAACTTCCGCCGTCTCTCTCCGAGACTCTCTCAAATACTGGGAACATCAGTATGAACATTGTCAAGTCCACCTGCTGCATACGGACGACATCCACCTTCTATCGGTCCCAGAGCTTTCAATCCTCTCTCCCTTCTCCGGTTTTTAGTTGTTGTCAGTTTGTCAGTTCGGTTATTAGCCCATAATAGTTAGATACAGAAAAAGGAACGCGCGTCTGTTTTTCTTGGATAATAAGTCCCGATTTCAAATGTAAATGCTATCTAATGCTGTCGGCTGCCTGTCTCCCTACCCTCCTTTTGTGTGTGAGAGAGAGAGAAGGAGGGAGGGAGAAAGAAACACAAAAACGCCAGTCGCTATGCCTCCATGATGTGATTGATTGATTGAAAACCCATAATGCTCATTTTTGACACCCGTCTCATCATCCATGCCGCTTGTCATGTCATATCAACTCGTCTGTCAACATATCAATTGTCCATCACACGTGTCCCATTGTCCTCCCGCCATGCTTGAGCGCCGCTTAGTAGTTGATCTTGCAGCGGATCAGGCACTCCTCGACACCGAGGGCCAAGGAAGCAGGGATGTTGGCCTTGAACTGGGCGAAGTTGCTGGAGTCGATCTGCTTGGGGAAGCCGAGGGTGGCGTCGACAACGGCCGAGTCGGTGTTGATGAGGAAGTTCTGGGCGATGGAGCTCGCGCCGGGGTCCTCGGAGTTGAGGCCGGCGATGGCGACCGCGGGTGTGCAGTCGTTGTTCTGTTGCCAGTGGATCGAGCCCATGGGGAACACGGTGCCCTGGAACTGGGTCAGCGAGGTGGAGAACTCGGTGGCCAGGCCGTTCTCGAGCACAAAGCCCGTGGTGATGTTGTTGTTGGTGGCCACGGTGAAGAACTCGGTCGCGTCCGGGTGGATGTGCGGCGTGTTGAGACCACAGGGCTGGAAGAAGATGCCCGCGGCCGAGATGCCCAGGTCCGTCAGGACGGGGAAGTTGGCGCGGTTGGCCAGGTCGACCTGACCGCCCTTACCCGCGGTGACGGCCGGGTTGGCGGCCGGGTTGAAGTCGAACTTCAAGGCCAGGTTGCCCGCGGCGATCTCGGACTGGATCTCCTTGAAGCGAGCCACGCGGGTGTCTTCAGTGAGGAGCTTGCCAACGGTTCCGGCAGTCGGGACCGGGTTGGGGCTGGCAGTAGGGTTGCCGAGCACGGTGCTGGAGGAACCCCAGCTACCACCGGCCGAATACTTGCCGCCGCTGCTGTAGCTAGCGGCGCTCGAGTAGCCGGTCGGGGCGGACGAGTAGTAGCTGGTGGTCATGGAGTAGCCTCCAGTGGAGGTTGGGTAGGGAGGAGCACTGCTGGACGAGCTGGATTGCCAGCTGGAACCAGTTCCCAGAGGAGTCGCGGCCGCGGCGGCAGCGAAAGCAGCAACGAGAAGCGACTTAGAATGCATTTTTGATCTGATTTGCTTTGATTGGATCGGGGGGTTTTTTGGTGTGTTAAAGTGATTGTTGGATTAGAAAGTAGTTGGTATAGTTAGCTGGTTTGCTAAAGAGCGTGTGATAACAGCAAGGAAAAAAGAAATATGAAATTAAAAAAAAAAAAAGGGAAAAGATTGGCTTGTTTGTTGGTTTGTTGCTTGTATGAATGAGAGAATGAAGTCTTGTCGAAGAGGAGGGTGGGAGGTCTTTTTATGTTATGTCCCATCTCTTGCGTGCCTTTGCTTTCGAGATGCGGAATGTGGCATCTCGCCCCGTACGTGCCCCGATTTGCAAAACGGCAGATAGTAGCTCTCTGCGGCAGCTACCTGGCTAGCGAGGCTTTTGCTTACTGTGGATATCAACATTGGCCGAGGATGGCCATGCATGGCTGTAGCAGGCAAGGATTCGGGAAGCAAAAAGACAACACCATGATGCCTATACAGGGATAAGACCTGGTCTGGGTTTGGTGTGGAAAAGCAAGAAAGAAACCTTGGAAGGCCAGCTGCGCATTATTCTCAGGTAGGCTTGTCCCCATGCATGACATCGCCGCTTTGCCAGCGTGCCAGCTCAAGGCGATATCCTGGAAAGGTTTAGTGCTCACACTTTTTTGGGCCGTCGCCCATGGTTTGCCCATGGTCAAAGGGGGGGCACCGCAGATTGGAGGCTACGACGTAAGGAGGGCAAGGAGGGCAAAGGGCACCAAAACCTCGCCACGTGTTGTATGGACAGAGAAAAATAGCGAACATCCAGATCGAGAGCAGAGGGTCCCGAGCGAGTAGAACGCTTGACCAAGGTGACTAAAGCACCCAGAGGAGGGCTGGAGGCTGGACAGGCGGCAAAGCGGAGGCGAAGGTGGTGGAAGGAGGGCGCAGACGGCATTGGCTCAGTCGGATATTTCTATTTTCGTCAATAAGGTTGATAAGCACGTTTTCTCATTAGCCGGGAACTAAGCCGTAGATGGAAAGGGCTAGCGTCTGAGGTATGTATATTCATTGGCCACTCTTCCGTCGTCTCCCGGACCATCGTCCAGCCGACCGACAAATTGAGGGGCAAGGACTGGGGCTATGCTGACCGCAGAAGCATTGGCGACTTATCTTGCTGGACTACTGTACTGTGTGTACTGTAGGTATGAATTATCGCCTGGCAAAATATCAACAATATCCCATCTGGGAGCATTACCCAATACGACCAACATGACCAATGTCACCAATGTCATTCCCGTTTCTGAGTGGAAGCTTGAGCTTGGCTGAATTTCGCTCACTCAATTTACTCCTCTAGCCGTGTGACTGTGACCGGCTGAGCACTGGCCGGCTGGCTCTCAGCGGGACAATGCCAGACCATCTCCACTGCCAGAAAAACCGCATCCTACAATCGTGAGCTCCAAAAGGTCCTTCCTTCTTTTCCCATCCCTGAGTCGGACGGGACCATCAAACGGATCCTCAGGCAAGTCACTATCAGTCAGTGTTCTTTTTTTCCTCCTCCAAAAGGGCCGTTCCGTTCACCACCAGCACGACACCCTCCTCCCCTCCCCACCTGGTCGATTTAGGTCTCCCATCAGATCCATCAGATATGTCCCGCCTGAGATCTTAGGCAGGGTCGCTACTATTTCCCGATTTGTCACTTTAATCTGCTGAGCACCTTCTATTCGAGGCCGTCCAGAATCCCAGATCTCACGTATTGTTCCGGTCGGCGAATCCGGCTATCGAGCCCCGTGGTTGGGGGTCCCTTTTTAAGTCAACGACAAGGCTGCGAAGAGCCACATGTACTCGGGAGGCCCAAGCAAGGCAGGCTTGCGCATCACCGGACTTGCAGTTCCTATATCGAGTATGGACCAAGACTTTCCCGTCTGAAGCCAGCAAGCCACATGTGCCACTTCCCGGGAGCTGGGTCAGGCCCTGGAATGTGTGTGTGTGTGTGTGTGTGTGTGTGTGTGTGTGTGTGTGTGTGTTGTGTGTCTTGACCAATAATACATCTTTGTTCAGCTACAAGACTTATGTTACTGTTTTTGCGCATGGCCCGGCGACAGCGCATGATGCTGCCAGCTCCAATTTGGGCTGCGCGGTGGCTGGTGACAACGATAACTGATCCAATCCTGCCAACAAAACACTTTTGAGCACGGGGCAACCCTGTAAAGTACCTAATTGTACAGCTCCAAGATTGGCATCCTGCCAAATCATGCCCGATCCTATTTTTGCAAGTTCTGCACGAACGAGTCGAGATTGAATTCCTCTTCGTACTGCCTCTCGTCCCAGAGTTCACCGACATCGTCAAGCCACCCCTTTTCCCCTTTCTTCTTGACCTCACCGGTCTCGAGATCGACCATGTCCTCGTCCTTTGCACCGCCCGGCTCACCACCACCTTCCGCTCCCTCCCCGAGATTGAACAGGTCCAGAATCTGATCCGTTTCCATGCTCCCTAAGCCTGCGTTCTGTTGGTTGACAACAGTCGATGCGACGTCGATCTTGAATCGTTGAAGGCTCAGGATTTTTTCTTCCAGTGTACCGCGGGTAATAAGGCGATAAACGTTGACCACCTTCTTCTGGCCGATACGGTGGGCTCGATCCATCGCCTGAATGTCCTTCTGAGGATTCCAATCATGTTCCACGAAGATCACGGTGTCGGCACCCGTAAGGTTCAACCCAAGACCACCCACACTGGTCGTCAGTAAAAGGCAATCATAACTGGGGTCGTTGTTGAACTGGTTGACAATGTTTTGACGCTTGGTGGCTTCCACGCTCCCATCGAGTCGCAAGAACTGCACGCTCGGAAGAAGCTTGCCCAAAACTTCAGTTTGTACCATGTCAAGCATTTCCTTCATCTGGCAGAAGATCAATGCTCGATGTTGAGACACATAATTGGCAGCTGATATGTCATTTGAGTCATTGGTTACGCCGATGCCACAATCAATCAGCAAGTCGCGTAAGGCGCCCAGTTTTGGTGCATGAGCGATATCGCGCAAACTGGATTTGGATGCTGCGAGCTGTTTCTGGATCGCATCGTATTGCTTGTTTCCCTCCTTGACGACAAGCGCCGGGGAGTTGCAGAGTTTTCGCATGTACTGCAGGGCTTGGAAGATGTGTTGTTTGGCCTCTTTATCCGCCGACCCGATGCTGTTCTCCACTGTCTTGCGCTCCTTTTTGAAGAAATCTTCAAAGAGACGCTTCTGCAGATCACTCAGATCACAGTAGTAGTTCTGCAGAATCTTGGGCGGTAGGTCATTGAGGACTTCCTCTTTCAAACGCCGCAACAAGAATGGTAGGACCTGCTTGTGAAGGGCCTCAATCGCCAAAGCTCCAGCCTCTTGTTCCTTGGAAGATGACTTCGCATTGCGGCTGGCTGCAATGGGCTTTGCAAATCGATCCTGGAAGACCTTCTCTGTGCCAAGGAAGCCCGGCATGAGGAAGTCGAAAAGGGACCAGAGCTCCAGGACATTGTTCTGAATCGGCGTGCCAGAAAGTATGAGTCTGTGGTTGCTGACGAGCTTTTTCACAGCCTGAGTGATCTTCGCCTTTGGGTTTTTGATTAGGTGGCCTTCATCCAATACACAGTAATTCCAAGTGATGGGTGTGAGAATATCGTTGTCATTTCTGCACACATCGTAGGAGGTTATGACAACGTCTGCTTTTTCGAGTAAAGGACGTCGACCGTTGCGCTCCGCCGGTGGTCCGACATACGCCACGCAAGTCAAAAATGGTGCGTATTGCTTGATCTCCTGCTGCCAATGGCCCGAGAGCGTTGGTGGACAGACAATAAGAGATGGCAACCGCCTCATCTCGGGAGCTTGAGTTCTGGCATACTCCTCGGCCCGCATGTGATGATCGCTCGCCACGATGCAAAGGGTCTGAAGAGTCTTACCCAGACCCATGTCGTCGCACAGAACGCCGTGAAGGTTGTACTTGTTGAGGAACGCTAACCAGTTCACGCCGTCTTGCTGGTAAGGTCGTAGTTCCGCTTTGATCGCCACAGGGATCTGGAAAGGCTCGACCTTTTTCGGATCAAGCATTTGCGCCATGAATTTACGCTCTCGTTCACGCCCCTGGAGCAATGACTCCGGCATTCCTGGCGGATCGGGGATGCCCGCTTCCAAAGGCACCAGTTTCACCAGCGTGGCAAAGGATGTAGTGGCGAGGAGACGAATGTCGTTGTTGGCATCGCTCATTCGACCTAATACAGGTACAATCAAGAAGATCACATATGGCAGAATCCTGTCGCCCATGGCCTGGATGAGGTGATAAACGCACTCGGTAATCCCTTGTCTATCCCTCAAGTCAAGAGGATTGCTGATGTTAGGCAAGACATCCTGCACGAGCCTTGTCATTCCCTCAACGGGTATGACACTGCAGACCGTTGCAAAGCACTTAGCAGCGCTGTATCTTATGACAGAGAGCCTGCTTCTCATCGCTTTTCCAATAAGCGGGCTCAACGACAAGACCCAAGTGTGGAGACCGGCGTCGAGGGTAGGAGACAGTGTACGCAAAGCTGACATAGCATCAACTAGTGATTGACCTTGTTCTTCGTTGACCTGTAGAGTGGCTGGATCAGACGACTCGATCAGCTCGCGGATCGGACTTTCGATAAGTGATCTCAGCACAGGTAGTCTCTCAAGGAGCCGAGCACGATATGATTGCGCCAACTCATCAAGAGCACGCTTGGCTCCCCGGCGCATGATCCTGGCCTCCTTTGCCTCTTGTTCGAAACGGGCAGCATCTGGATGGTCCTTTCTATCTTCTTCCTTTCGCAACGACAGGACAATGTCTTCAAACGCGGCGTTGGGGCCGAACTCTGGAGTCTCCGAGGTATCCACGCAGGTAAATTTGACTAGATTGGAGACTAACTTGTCCACTGGGCCACGTTTCGGACTCGTGGTGTAGAAGTCAATGAGCCCTGCAACGCCTGATGCAGATCGAGCTTGCAGTTCTTCAAATTCTTCTGATTTGATGCTGTCCATGATGCATTTTATCAACTGACCAGGTTTCTTCGGAATTTCCTTTAGTCGAACCAGCACCGAGGCAATCGTGGCCTTTATCGCGATGTCTCGGCTTTCTTTGATCTTCTTGGCTTCGTCCACCGCAGTCTTAGCGTTCCTGCGGGCATCGTTTAGATATTGTGTTCCCGAAACACGCTGCGCTGGTGTAAGGCTTTTGAGAAGACGATCAAAGTCCGTTGTCACGATCCTCTCGGCGTCCGCGAGAGAGAAGGCTTTAGGGCCGGCGCCACTTTCGCCTTGGCAGACAACTGCTATCGCCGGCAACTTGTCTCGAGAGACATGCGCTTGATTCTGGAAGGCGCTGATCAAGGACTGGCACTGTCCTCGAGCAGCTTGCAGCGAAGGCACTATGTCTGCATACCAGTTGTTGCCTTCATCATCAAGGACCTGCTGCAACTGCGAAACAATCCCCGGTGTATTTGCTGGTTTCTTGGATTGGTTCTTTGCGAGCTCTTCCAGAATCATTGCTGTAAACAGCCTTGAACTTGAATGATGAGAACTGACAGAGGGGAGCAGGTGAGTCCAATATGAGTCAATCGAAGATTCACTTTGTTTGCTTAGCAGAAGACCCAGTGCCAGTGAGCAGACGATTCTGGTTCGGAGCATGACCTCCAATCCGACGAGATCTACCTCACCGTGCAACATGTGTCCATCGGTATTGTGAGAGACGCGCTGATTTGAATCGGGCTTCTCAACCTTTCGCCGTTTCTTGGGTTGCTGGTCGGATTCAGGAGTATGTCGATGCTTCGTCGAAGCAGGTACCATCGGAGCCCCCGACGGTCTGATGAGAAGAAGCGTGTCCATGGGAATGGGGCTTCTTGCCTGACCGATAGGCTGAACAGCGGCCCCTATCATCGGTGAGATATGCGGCTCCAGTTCAGCAACAAAGGCGGAAAACCCTTGGCGTTCCATGAAAGAAATGAGTGCTTGCCAAACCTCTAGGGACATCCATAAGACGCCTTCGTTCCGCTCGAGGAGCATATTTTGGAAGATCAAGCGGGTCACGCGGCCACCCACCCATTCCATGTTGCTCACGTTCGAGAGATTCAAGAATGTAACCAACGCCTTCAACACCGCCATCCGAACGCTGGTAATCGTATGTCGTAGGAAAGGGTACAGGCGGGGAACGAGCTTCTCGAAAGACTGATCTGGGTCCTCGGCGGCGTTAATGCGCATTGCTTCTAAGATCTCATGGTGCGAGCAGAGAGTTGCAAGAAGATCCATGACCGCACCGGTACTGGCGCTTAGATCGTCTTGCATATCAAGAAGGCAGTCCCACACTACGCTAATAAGTTGACCGAGAGCATCAGGGCGCATAGTTGTCAATTCCCCAGCGATAGGTACCAAGGTTGCTGCGCTCACTGACTTGACGTCGTCATCAGGATGCGCAAGTCCGTGCATGACGGCTGCGACAACACCGTCAAGAAGGTTGATGTGATGAAGGAGAAGATCTTTGCGGACAGCAACAAAATAGCGCAACCCAATCATGCCTCCATGGCATACTTCCCATATCGGTTGCTTCCGACCAGTGTTCTGTTGATGTACCATTTCTTGCAAGCAGTTGTAGACAGATACGGCCAAGTCGTCGGGTAATTGAGTCAATAAAGCACCGAGGGTCTGACCGATTGATTCACGGATTGGCGCGACCACTGTGTCAGACACGAAGTCCCCGAAACGATCCAGCATTAAAACGCACAGCAAGCGGCATGCAAGATCGTCAAGCCAGCGGCGATTTGCAAGGTCATTCTCAGCTCTGGACTTGCCATATCGACGGCCAGCACCATGTCCGTGCACACGGAGAACTTCTCGCAAGCCCATAGCTGCTCCGTGTCGGATCTCCCAATTGGGATCGAAAAGGTCCACGGACAGGAAATCGCACATGACATCAAAAGGCCAGTCCTGGGCATGCTTTTCGTCGGGTTGGATGAGCGGCTTTTCCGGAACAGTTTCGCCTTTGAACTCGGAGACCAGTGCGGTGGTGTCGTCGGTGCCTTCTTGCTTGATTGAGAAGTAATCTGGCTTTGCATCTCCATTCGAGTCTTCATGGCCATTGAGCTTGACCGGATGTGGAGTTGCTGAAACTGGCGTCTGGCCTGGTTCGGGCTGACGTCGCCCGGATAGATCAACCACGCGCATCTTGCTGGCGCCAGCTTTGGCGGCCGACTTGTTTTTCCTTTTCAATTGATTCAGCTGCCGTTTACTAAGGCCGGATTCATCGGGCAGGGATTGGCCGTTGTTTTCGGAAGGGGACACGGCACTGTAGGGAGGGTTGGGACCAACGCTGCCGAGTCGTTGCACTCCAGATTTTGTATCCACCCGAGTGAGGCCCGGAGTTGTGGCAACTTTGTATTGTGAGCTGGCTGCAAAGTCGTACTCGTTGACCAAGTCGTCCTCCATGTATTCGCCACCGAGGCCGAGTCGAGCGGTGAGACTCTGCTTCTGGTGTGCCAGTCGTTGAGCAGGGCTCATACCAGCCACAGAGTATTCATACTCCTTACCGGCACTGCCCAACAGCTTCTTCCCATGATTGAGGATCAATTTGATGTCAAGAGCACTGAGCTGGAGAAGGTCGTCCGCTTCGGGAGTCTTTTCTTCAATCTTGGTGGCGACCTCCTCTATTTTGAGGGGCTCGGGCCTGGTCTCGGCATCGTCAGCGTTGGGGTCGAACCTTTCGGCATTGGAAATGATGCCGCCTATGGCTTTGGCGGCAGCGGTGCGAGTGTCCCATGATTTGGACTGCAAGTGGGGAAGAACTCTGCCGAGTAATGCGAAGAGATTGTCGGGATTCTGTTTTTGGACGTCTGCAAGTTGTTGCGCAGCCGTGTTTCGAATGAGCTGGGTGCTTCCCTTGTCCAGCAAGCTGTGATATAGGTTAGCCTCAAAGATGATACTAAGGGTCAGCCTCTCCCGTGTCGAGTCGAGGCTAGAGATACGCACGTGACAAGCCGATCGAGTCTGTACGGAAGAGGTTAGCTTATGCTTGGCAAATGCTGGGCGGAGGGTTCCAACCTCGAAGTTCCAGAGGCCATTATTATTAGTATTCACAAGTGTCGTAGGGTGGTTTCGTCTTTTCAACCACACGCCGGCCAGGCTGCGACCGGCGAGCCATCAAATGAATGAATGACCTAAGCAACTGAGATACGGGGTCGAGTGGCTTGATAAAGCCAACACTCTGCCAAGTGAAAATTATATCTCAAAGGAAGTGAAGGTTGGGCGTGACGCGACGGTGTGAATTAGCTGAGAGCAACTGGTCACGGTGTTGTGAGTGCCGGGACGGAAAAACGTTGATGCTGAGGGGATGCAGGGTGCGTGGATGAGACAAGGCTCTTTGTCTGGTACCCGGCGAAGGGCACTGGCAGATCCTCTGAGAGAGTTGGAATCGGGGGGGGGCGAAGCGTGGGCTTAAGAGGGTCTGGAATGGCATTTAAATCCTCGCTTGCTGCGCCTGCCGCCTGCATCAGCCCCTAGCCTCTGATTGCTCTTCCCTGGGCAGAATTCGCCCTCTTTGGCTCCACAGGGCCGCGCTAGCATCAGATTGGTCAAGCTCGGCAACCCAAGCTTTTCGCAAGCGCGTCTTGGCATTTTATCATCCGTCAAGGCCGTCCACTGCCTGCTCATCCTTTTTCAGCCAGACATATCACTCGTGTTTCCCGTCGTCGTTCACTCCAGGGCGTACTAGGCAGAAGTTCAACAGTCTGTGTGCCTGGCAGTGTCTCCAAGCTCTCAGCGAGTGATATGTAAAGGGAGGCGAGAACACCCAGGACGCCCTTGCTTAACTGCCTTCGTGCTGAAATGCGGTCTTTGACCGGGTGGACCTAAGCACGAATGAGCGGCGGGCGAATTTTCCCTCCAAAGGCGATTGCAATGCCCCAGCATAGCAGCGTAGGCCCAGCTCGCTACCGCTTGGGAGCGATAATATATCAAACACACTCCAGGTTGTACTCGTATAAGCAGAGGATGGCTCAGCCTTGCAGCTGAAGACGGACTCCAGTTGTCTGAAGAGGCCAAATTACCAATCGTCTTTGGTTTCTGCGAGAATATGGCAGTCATTCCAATTAGCTTCCTGTTCGAAGAGCGGTCTGTAAATTTCCATGGACATGGTGCATTTGGACGCGTCGCCCGTCAGCTTGAATGGAGGTCATTCCCTTGAAGCTTGATGGTATATACAATATTGCAAAAAGGCACCCCGCAAGGCCGCTGCTTGTGCATAATCACCCCGATCTTTTGCCATTCATATGTTCTCAGGAATAAGTCCCTGGTGTCGTGCCCAGCATCGACTTCGTTTCTTCCTCCTTGCCTATCAGACCCAGACTTCGTATTTGGCCCAGCTTGGGCGCATTCTCGCGGGGATGTGCTGCTTCTGCTTTTCGTAGTGCCTTTTGTATTGCCACTGTTCTCGCATACTAGACCGGGTGAATAAGCATCCAAGCTTTATGCTATCAACATGGCCAAGCAGGTCCCTACCTCTTTCTTGTGATGGAGACATTCGTAGTAGTCTTCTAACCGCGGGGCGCAGACACCTTTGGCTCTGGCTTCGGGGTCGTGTTGATTGATGACATAGCAAGACATGTACTCTTGCCAGAAAGGAAAGCATCGAGAGACGCCTGCGGACGAGAAAGTTGGTCAGTACGAAGCTTCAATTGACTTGAGGATCCGAGCTAGCGGAGGTGGTGCACAACTGGAATTACGACTAACCTCCAGTCAGACCGTAGCCAGACGCCATCTTCAATACTGTTAGTTGCTTTGAAGAGACTTCTCTTGAATGTCAGGTGGCGACAACGTTGCTGGCGCTGAGATGTGAATTGTCGGGTAGTGTGAGGAGTGGTGGTCGAGGTTGAAGCGCGGCCAAGGCTGAAGCAGGCCAAGGCTCAGACTGGCCCGAATCTCCGACCCTGACGCAAGTTGTTTGTTGGCAGGAACTTGCTAACTTTCCACGCTGCCCTGCACCCAACAACTCCTACGCGTGCAGTCCGTAAAGGGGACTATCTGCACTATGTCCCCAGATCTCACGAAATGAAGACCTCGAGCGAGCTTTCGGACGCTCACATCGTCCTTTTCGCTGTCCAAGTAACTTCCGAAGGCGATCTGGTTTCACTGCTCAAAGTCGTCCGATGGAGGCCCGACATCCTTTCTAATACTTTGATATATCGACTACTACTTTCTTTTTATCCTGCAGAAAGTACCGGAAAATTGACTCTTGTGAACTTTCTGCAGTCGCTTGGAGATCGACCAGATGATGCAAGGGGTCCGGAAACGCCGAGTCCTGAGCCCTCCATATCGAACCTCAGCCGGAATGAGGCATTACGGCGAATCCGTGCCCTCAGCTTGCGACCGATTCCCGAACATAGGGCTTTACATACCCACAGCGAGCTGGCAAATGTGGTGGTCGAATGGGCCAAAATATTGGAACAGCTTCATGGATCCGCTCAGCCAGCGGGGGAATTTGTGCAAAATTTCATCGGACAGGATTCCGATCTGCGACGGTGGTATGAATCATATCTTGTCCCGGTCATTCGGCTGCAATATGAATTCTATCCGGACATTGAAGATGTGATCGGACTGCAGGGTATTGAGACACTATCGGACGCTGAGGGTATACAAACGCTTCTCCAATACGCGGTGAGAAGGCAAAATCCTTCTGATGTAGCCAGAGACCTCGACCAGGTGGTATCGCCATGGGTCCGTGGCGCAAGCGAAGCAAAGAGAAGGAGAGTCGATTATTCTGTTGAAGACACCACAGCCGAAGTGGAAGCATGGGAATCTGTGTATGACTGGCTAGTCTCGACGAGCAGGACAGAATTTAATGTTGCAGCAAAAGCCTACGTGGATTGGAGTGGGCCAATTGAAAACCATCAACCGACGGACATGGATGAGGAGGTCGCACGGTTTGCTCAGACTGGTATGGCTATTGTCTACGGATGCTCAGCCGCTTCAACAGACGCGAGGAATATCTGCAGACAGGTGCTCATCAAAGCTGCAAAGCTTCTCAATCTAGGACCTCTCGACCTCTTCCAGTCTGGGCCGGACATCTCAGTGCCTGAAAATTTTGTAAACGGCCTCAGCGAGACAGACTTGCTGCCCAATGCCCTGCTCAAAAATTCCAACAATTTCACCCTGGTGACTGGGCCGTCAGTTCAACTGCTGACTGGGCTGCTGGCTACGGCAGAGATCTTGTCTGGCTTTAGCATGTCACGGAACATAACTGAACTGTCCCATGTCACCATCTTCGGCTCGGAACGCCGCCACAAAGATGAACTTCGTCGGCTGCTGCAACACATTCCTCTACAGACTCGGTACGAGATTGATTGGCGTTCCGTGCGACGGCAACTCCTGTGGCTCCATTCTTGGACCGAAATTCAGCCAGTGGAGGCGGGACAGCAGCGAATAGCTTTTCTCTCCCGACTCCCCATCGGTTTCGTGGAGACACAAATTCTCGACGCATTACTGAAGGCTGCTCAATATAACATCATCAAAGATGTGTACCTGGACAACCCTTCTCCAGCACTCTCTGAGTCGGAAGTTGAAGCCCGTGTTGTTGCTGCAATCCTAGAGGCCTATGACAATGCCAGCAATGGAAACAGAGATCGCGGCGGCATGAAACGGGCAAGCGAGATACTGAAAGCTTTTCGGGCCAACTTTCCCCATTCCCCTAGCCTATCTGACATTGATCAATTGATCAAAGCCACTCACAGCCTATCATTCTACCAGCTCACATTACAGCATGGTGTTCCGTTCAAGCCTGTCTCTATCCGAGTGCAGAAAGATCCGCTGACCCTGTTAGACAAGGTCTTGGAACAGGACGCAAGAGCATACACCAAGTTAGACGACCTTCTAGAGATAGCCCGCAATCTGGTCCGTGCCCACCTGCCGAACCGGGGGAATGTGATAACAGAAGACTCGGAGCCTCTTCAATTACGTCTGTTGGACGCTGAGCACAGGATAACATATCAAGCCATCATGGCAGCCTTAGCGGCAAATGATTTCGACACAGCCTATGCCTATATCACGACACGCCTCAACACATCGCTCGCGCAATTTGCGCCTTCTGGTTTCGTCGACGACATCTCCTGGCGCGCTGCCTATTCAGCTGGCAAGTATCGACCCAGTGCGTCACCAAAGAGTTTGAGTGCTCGCATCGACAGCTTGACACAGCGGATGGAACTTCTCTCACGGGCCTTGATGCTGGCACCCTCTGGGGAAGCTCTACCGGGAATCCTTGCTACATGGCGCCGGTATGAAGAAGAATTAGATGGGCTGAAAACGCAAGCCGTACAGGAAGAGCGAGCATTTGATGCCAAAGCAGACGCATCACTGCCTGGAGCCTTTGGTCTCGACAACCGGGATGCAGACGTAGCTGAAACGAAGCGTGTCATGGCGCGGCGGTCTGGACCTGTCGGATCTGGACCTTCCTATGAGGAAGAGGCGCCGCTGGGCTTGTTTGATGTTGCCAGAGGCGCCGCAGCAGCTCTACGGAAAAGTGCTGCTTTCCCACTGGGTTCCACAGGATTACGAGATCTCAAGATACGCTCGGACACCTCTATGCATCACGATGCGCAAAGGGAGCAAGCGGGCTCTCCAGTTTCAGACGACGGTGGAAGGGTGCGAAAAAGAGACATGGTTGCCAACATGGTGACCAGCGGCCTGGTGAGTGGTATGGGTTGGGTTCTTGGTGCTCAACCCCGAGACCGCACGGACTTCAAGGGTGGAAGCCAACATTGAGTGAGTAGAGTGATTTTGGCTGCGTAATGTTCTTGAACTGTTCTTGATGATCTTAGGCTCGATTCTATTGAGGCCCCGGTCCTGCCATCTTCCTGTCAATGGGAAAACCGGTCGCTGGGAAGGTCGCCGGCACGGCCACTGGAAACGTGAGACGACTTTGTAAGTGACAAAGAGTGAATAGAAGACAAGTCGATGGCTTCATGAGGAAAGAGTTTCAATATCCAGCTCCCAGTGCGCAGGTGCGACATGCTGCTAGATGTGTCGCCTGTTGTGCCTGCACCTCGCTGTTCCTGCCGTCTTTGGCTGTGCGATTATACAAGCCGTCGTTTTCACTGTCACCGTCGCCCCGTTCAAGCCATCCTGTCCTTGGCGTCGACGACCTCCCTCTCAGACCATCTCCATGTTCCTCCAGCTTGTCAGATCAATTCATTTTGCTCAATCCCTCTAGTGTGGTTTCCTCATTGCTGATCTCCGTCACGAGCCATGGCTGTCATTCCGACAAACGCCCTGCGCCCTCGTGGTGACAATTCGGGCCGGACCTTCTCCATCATCTTTGCCGTCGTCGCCTTTATCGTTGTTTTTGGATGCGTGGTCTGGGGCATCGTCCTCCCAAAATATCGAAAGAGACGCGACACTCATCCTTTAGGTGCTCGATACATGGTCACTCCAAGTTACCCACCATTCAGTCCTCCTCCTCGATTCCCGAGCCATCCTGCTCTGCTGCGTAACTTTCGAAAGCAGCCTCCAAACCCGGTCCAACATTATGATCCGAGAACTGAGAGCCCTTTCCCAAACAGCCTTGCGCAGCTGAATGCAATCTATCGCCCTCTTCAAGTTGGCTCAAGCAACACTGCCGGCCTCAGTTATGGGCCTTTTACCCCCGCTCAATGCTGGCTTTCAACAAGGCTTCAGCCACAACACATGCCACAAGGCAACTTGCAAAGAGCAAGAAAAGGTGCAGGAACTGACCCGCGAAACTTTACCACATTCAAAGGAAAGCATGATTACATACTCCCGGTCCCGGAGCCGGTTGTCTTGAAGCCAAGGCCTGCAGGGAGACCACCACCATTGACGAGGCAGCTGGAGCGATTTCCCATCCCTCTGGGCTCTGGCCGTAAAGGAGGACTCGTCCATCCCGTCAAGCTTTTTCAAGAGTTGGAACAACGAAGCTCGATGTCAACCACAGATACCTTTGGAACTCCCTGCCCTACCACACAGAGTACGACTCACCTGACTGATACAGAGATGTCGGTGATGAAACTACCCGCGGAATGCAAGACTCCCCCTGGACGACCCCAGCGAGAGCTGCTCAAGCTTGTGGAATGCAAGACGCACAATTCGCTACAGCGCCGTCGGCTGCCAATCACGAGAATTCTACCCATAAACCGTGACGAGGCAGGAACACCACAGACGACGAAAACGGAGAAGCAGGAAGGATTGGAAAGAATGGGGACACTGACAAGACCAAAGACTCCTGTGGCTGAGATACGGGACTGGTTCGATCGAGCGGCTAGCGCTGCCAACAAGGACAAGGTCTCATCCAAGCCTTACACGCCCTCCACCAATCCTTTCACCACCCCTAGAGCAACATCGACGCCAGCGACTTCGCCAACACAGTCTACCAAGAAGTCACGGAGTCTTGCAACGTCCTCTCGACCACAGGGTGCGGCTCCTTGCATAAATGTACCATCACACGCACACAGGAGAACACCCAGTTCAGTGATCCTCCCGTCCCCAGAGAAGCTCAATACGTTGCGACACGCTCGGCCGAGCAAACGACCGTGCCAGGCAGCCAAAGGGTCTCCGGCTAAGATTTTCAAGCGGCGTTCAATTTCTGGGCGTGCCAAACTCGCGTCTTGGTCCCAGCTTCGACCCAACAAACGAATCTCGCGGCGTTACTCTTCTTCTTCACTATCAACGATCTTCAAGCCGATCCTCACACCTAGAAGCAAGCACAGTCTGTGTACATCAAGCATATACAGCCGTGACATGAGAGGGCTGAGTCCTACAGGAGGGCCAGATCGCCAAGGAGGAGACGCCGAGAGCAACGACCGAGTTGAATTGCCATCAGGGAAGGGAGCCGACTTGGCTCGCAATATATCTGCCTCAATTGACCATGTGAAGTCCAAGATTGACAATTGGGACCTACACACCGGCCATCTGGATGCGTCTGTCATGCCCCAGTGCGTGATCAAGCGTTCGATTTCGGATTCTGGACTTCGTCGTTCGACCTTGCGAAACTGCGAAGATCGTCCTGCTAGCAGGCAGGAAACTGGCGAGTTCAGCCATCAAGGTCCGGGCAAATCTATTCCCCTTATTCAGATTGGCCGACCCAGTGACGACGTTTTCGGCATCGAAGCAGATGGCTTCCAGGCCCACGAAGCCGGCAAATTGATGAAGAGAATCGGGAATTTTGAGGCAGCACCAATCATTCTTGGTGGCTTAGGTCACGGCACAGCGCCAGGTGGCGGAGACTGGATTTGAAGGAGCCTAATGAGGTGGTGGAGACGATTAAAGCTGCGGAAAGCAAGCAGCATACATAGATTCAAACTTATGTTAAACGGTTGGGCGAGGAAAAATGATCGAAAATGTGCTCAATATGTGTTGCGCCAGAAGTGAGACAGATGAATGACGGTGTACGTACCCGGATGGGAAAGGGACGGACTTAGTGGGAGAGCTTTTATCAAGGATAGTATCGCTGATGCTGCCTTGAAGAAAGCGTGGAAATCATTATATTGTTAATACTCTGTACTGGCTGATTTTGAAATAGTGAGGGCGAGAAAAGACTTTGTGTCTGCGCCTAAAAAGAGCACGATGAAGAAAGGCTGTTGGTCCATTTTGCGTTGTGGCCTTGGCTGACACAAGGCTGTGTTTTATGAGTGTATCTCTCTCGTTCCTCGTCGTTCTCTTGTGTTTTTGTACAAGTACGAGGTACTTGTACAACGCATAGACAGTGGCGGTGGCTAAGCGGGTTCAACCCGCACAACGCTGCCACCACAGGCGTGGCGACCGGGACCTGCATTGGCGAGCACCGCCGAGAGTTTCCAAGAGCCAATATTTACGACATCAAAAGCATTCAATAGCTCTTGTCCCAGCTTCACAACGGCACTGATGGCACTATATTATACCATTCACACCGTCAGCAGCCCTTACTCAGACGTCGCATATCCTGCGCAGTCATCCGCATCTGCATCTGGTTGGGCAGGTTGAGTCAGACTGATATTACTTACTGACCCCTGGCGTCCAGGATCAACAGGATTTTGGCCACGGCGGACCAGAAGTGGACTTTGGACTTTTTTCCACTGCGGTGCTAATGACGGGCATCCACCGGTTCCACTCCCCTCAAACAAATGAAGTTTTTTCCCTCTCGCGCACAAAACCATGAAGGATCTCATTGCGGTCCCAAGAGGATGCTCAGGATGGGGACATTTCGAGTCTGTTGGGTGCTGAGGTACGGCCACCCTCTCGCCCCAACCCTCGATGGAAAAGCCACAACATACCTACATACACACGAGTCCGGAGGAATGATCCTTGTACTTGTACGCCGTCCTACTTACTTACACACGCACACACATGTCCTTGGTGGGTATCAGGCCCAGTTTGAACGGCCTCTCATGACATCCCTCGATCCTATTTCGGGTGGCCTCAGGGTGCAAGATAACATCATAGCCTGATCATCTCTTCGATGGCGGTGGAGCTGCTTGGCCTTTCTGAAACAATGCAACTGCGACGGTACTCGTGGCTCCCTTTCCATGTGGACTGGTCAGTGTCGACAGCTCCTTGTCGGGCCCATCTCTCCGCTGTGTCTGCACATCATATCTAGAAGTGAGAAGATTTCGATTCCTTTATCCTTTCGTGTCCTTTCCCTTCGCATTTCCCCGCGTCTCTATCCCTCGCTCTACGGCTTTATTACATATAGATTAAACCTTTATCTGTTTGGAAGTTGTGACTGTCTCTTTTTCGTGGTACTTGAGCAAGGACGGTGGAAGATTTGGCGCATCATGGCTTTGTCAAGGCTGGTATGTTAGACCTCTGATGTGCTGGGGCAACGAAGACCTTTAGTGCTGATCGTCATCACAGGTCCTTCTTACGTCTCTTCTCGCCGCCTCGACTTCAGCTGTCCCCCTCATAAAACGCGCCACCGATGTGGTACAAGGAAGGCTCGGTAGTGATGGGTTCTGGAATGACTACGATGGTATGCACATTCGATCTGCCGCCGCCAGTACGGACCAGGGCTGATGATCTGGGGTTTGAAAACAGGTGGCCAGAACAGTTATACACAATACACAGGGAACGGCTCGATAGCTTCAGGATGGCCGTCGAGTCTATCGTGGATATCCTTCAATGATATGTGGGTCGCCAACCAGAAAACCATTTCTCGAAGCTGCAACCACCTCTATGATCAACCCAACAATTCAGACCAAGAAACTCAAGACCTCTATGGCGCCATTAAACAAATATCACAACAGACCCGCGTAGATCACCGGTTCATTCTGGCCGCCGTGATGCAGGAGACCGGGGGTTGTGTAAGAGCCAAGACGACTGTTTCACCCGACGGCACCGTGAGGAACCCAGGAATCTTGCAATCTTTCCGAGGGAATCACTCTTGCAACGATAATGGGAAAGTGCAGAATCCGTGCCCGAAGGATCAGATTCTAGGCATGATTTCGGATGGAGGTGAGATGCAAACACAGGACAACATTAATGAATTATGCACATCCATCTAACCTTTCTTGCTTGTAGTTGCTGGCACGCCTAGCGGCCACGGGTACGCATCCGACATCAACGCTCAAGCTGACGCTGCCGATATCGACTACGCCGAGGGGTACTATCGGGCGGCGCGACTGTACAACTCTGGGGAGATTGATCCGTCAGGCGATTTGGGCAAGGGTTCAGCCACGCACTGCTACGCGAGTGATATCGCCAACAGGCTGACCGGGTGGACGGATGCCCCATCGGCATGTACGCTGGATAATAGTAGTTGAAAGCATTTGAACGTTAACCGGAAACGTCTGGATCTAGCATGGTCAGGAGCCGCTGCGAGTGGGGGCCTTTTCGACTTCAAGGCAGACGCCAAAAGCATACTAGGTACGTCCAGAAAGCGATACAAAATTGGTGTTGACCTATGTTCTCGATGATGTGGAATGTTATCTGCATGGCGTTGAATGGTTCCGGCTGCCATTCCTTTTTTTTTGGCATAGACTGTACTTACGGAAAAGCTCTTACCCAAAGGAGTATGCTTGTTCAGCAAAGCATCTGAAGGCCGGACAGAGTCCGAGGGAGACAATATACGTACAATAATACTGGGAACGGCGCCCTTTGATATCATGTTGCACGTTTCACTGCTTACTGGCAGTGATTCCCATATGCCGCCAGGGTATGTTTGTCTTATGCGTGAGCCTGTCGGCGGGTTTACTTGCTGCTCTTTGATCTTCTGCCTCTCTTTGCTCTAGAACTACTCTACATTTCTTCTTCAACAGACTTCCTCTTCAACAACTGATCCATCCTCACTTTGCAGTAAAGAGATCTATGCTGCCAAAAAACCTTCCACCCTATTTTGCCGTCTGCATTCGCTGGATGGCATCGAAGATGAGTTCGGAAGGTGAGGTGGATGTGAATATAGCTACCACTTTGGAGACAGTTTCTTCGACGCAAGGTACCGACGACAAACAAGGATTCAATGGTGACGGTGAGTATAAAGTCAAATCAGCAACAAGGAGGGAATCTAACGGTGACTCGCTGCCACTGGAGCTACTACGTCGGGAAACGGCTCTGACGTCGACGCCACCCTTACAAACCTAAGAGCACCCTCAGGAGGAGCTGTTACGGTACCTCCAGCACCGCCCGGACGTTTTGGCAAGGGTCGGCAGCGAGTTCAGCAAGCTTGATGGTGTGCAGGACTATTGGTGGCCGAAGTGCGTTAACCCGCCCGCACAGGCAGAGAGACGGGCCTTGGTCGAGACGATGTTTGAGAGATTGAAACGGAGCGATTTCGACATGGAGACGTTCATAGCCGAGTATGAAAAACTCTACTCGTTGAATTACGATGAGGGCGTGCACAAGATCTTGATTGAGGCAGGAGTGATCCAAATGGGAACCGTGAGACTAAGCAACGCAAGGATAGGATAGGGCGAGCCGTGAGAAGGCTAGGGGAAACAAGTGTCAACTAGATAGGCAGAGCCGGACCTTCGTCGACCCCCGGGCACGGATTCTATCTCATTCAGGGCTACAAGAATGGACAGCAATTGTAGACTATAGAGGAGCAATTGGCCTGTTTCTGTTGCATACACCGTTCGGGGGTTACCACAAGAGCAAAACCACATAGCTATTGCAGCATCCAGGGCAATATAACTACCCTGCTGGAGCTGACCCTTTCCATCGACAAGGATCTCGCAAGGCAGCATACAGTGACTCAAGACCAACTTCTCAGTATCGCCCTCTGGTAGGTTCGGTGACTGTCATGTATCGACCTAGCCGGTCATGCACTTCTTCACCCTGTTCAAGGGAGGAATGATGGGAGATAAACCCATTCTGGTGACCAGGCAATAAATAGATTGCCTTCTTATCCTGCTCTGGTGTTTTTTATCGGGATCAATCTGTTCCTCTTTTCTCATTTTCCTTTGTTGGCTTTGGCTAGAAAGAATGAGGCATCTTCAATGCTCTTATCTCGAGCTGTAATGGCCTCTTTATATTTGGGCCTTCTTTAGTCCATCCAACCTGACTGGATAGAGACTCTGCGCACATTTGGTTCACCCTAGAGAGCTGGGTTTAGGCTGTGATGCTTTCTCGTAATTCGCGCAAATGATAGCCCTTGGAAGAGTTGATATGTGTCGTTCTCATATGGATGTTGTCAGCAGAATCGAGTTGGTATTGGGGGACGCAGCTCCCGAGGCTGTCATGCAGTTTAAGTAAAAGCGGCGGGACATGGGTAACGCCCCACGTGAGCTCCGTGCAACTGAGATCGGAGATAAGGATTTCAATGTCCCGCATTTTGACCATTTACTAACCATGCGTAAGGGCGAACGCCCGGCCAATGTCAATACCTCATCACTCTCCGCAGCCTGCAGTCTGCCCTCTTTCCCTCATCCCGTCCCTGACTTACTTGTCACTGTTAAGCCATGGCCAATTCCCCCGATCCTAGCGAAAGACTGAGCTCCTCGCCAGCCATCTTCGATATCCTTGATGTAGACGAAGACGATGATGACAGCGGGAGTTACCACCCCGCCCCCGAGGAACAAAGTACCGATGCAACAAGTGTCATGCTGGATGAAGACAGCGATGTGGATTTCGCCGGTAGAGACCATTCATATCCTGAGAGATGTATGGCTTTTGACTGGCCGCAGATGCCGAGGAAACCTTGCGCCGCGTCGAAATAATCTACGAGGAGGAGGAAGATGATGAAGAGGAGGAGGAGGAAGATGAGGGAGACCACACTGAAACCGAGAACGATGGCAGTGCAACGGAAACTAGAACAGGCAATCGTCCAGCTCAGGGTTGGTATTCTGTGTCTCACCATTGCTTCGCCCATCCACCTCGTTTCCTCTAACCTGCTATTGCAATAGTAACCCTCAACGACATCCGCGGCCTACTCAGTGCCAGTGCTCCACTTCGCCAGCTCATTCTTAGCCGCTACCGCCTGATAGGCCCGTCCGGTCGAAGCCTCTTCGCTGACGACGATGACGATGACGACGATTTGCACGAATACGGTGGTTTCAGTCGCCGTCGGCGGGCCCAACGACAAAAACCGAAAGGCGACCGCTTCCCTAAAGTTCCGAGTGAGGCTGGCAAAGCATTGATGAACTCTGGCATTTATGGCTGTCGGGACTCGTACTTGGACATTCTTCGCAAGAGAAGGCGCACGGTCAGTGAACGCCTGCTATGGCGACGTCTGGGCTCAGAGGCACGATCGACCATGAGACGACAAAACAACCTCATCGCCCAAGACCAAGTCCCCAACACCACCACTGCTGATAAAATCATCCACTATGATTCAAGAGCCTATTCGGGTCAATTCTCGGACGATGGAAACTTCTTCTTTAGCTGCACGCAGAATTTCAAGGTCCGCATGTACGACACATCCAACCCTTACGAGTGGAAATACTACAAAACTGTGGAATACCCCTTTGGACAGTGGACGATTACAGACGCGACGCTGAGCCCGGATAATAAATGGCTGGCATACTCCTCGATTCGACATACTGTGTGTCTCGCTCCGACGGACTCAACGGACAAATCTGACCACACTTTGTTGGATTTCACAAACTTCGCTCCGGGGTCAGGAATGGGGCGACCAACATACGGGTATATGGGCCGGCATGGATTCGGTATCTGGTCCTTGCGTTTCAGCGGTGACGGAAGAGAGATTGTTGCCGGAACGTCGGACCACTCAGTCGTGGTATATGATCTTGAACGCCGTCAATCGACCGTTCGTCTATCAAACCACGAAGATGACGTAAACGCGGTCTGTTTCGGCGATAAATCCTCACCTCACATCCTTTACTCGGGCAGTGACGACCAAACATTGCAAGTTTGGGACAGACGATCGATGGCTGACGGCCGTCCCGCCGGTATCTTTGTCGGTCATACAGAGGGTCTCACATATGTTGACTCGAAGGGTGACGGGCGCTACGTCCTTTCCAACGGCAAGGAACAGATGATGAAACTTTGGGACCTGCGGAAGATGATCTCCCCCAACGAGTTTGCGAACATCAACATCCATTCCTACACTACGAACTTTGATTATCGATTCTCCTCGTATGACGAGGACGAATACGTCCCCAATCCCAAAGACTGCAGTGTGGTGACTTTCCGGGGCCATTCCGTCCTCAAGACACTGATTCGATGCCATTTCTCCCCCCCGGGGTCGTCAAACTCTCGCTATGTTTACAGCGGAAGTGAAGATGGAAAAGTTTACATTTGGAACATGGACGGGACGCGCAAGGCCACGATCGATGTCTATGAAGCCACAAGAAACACGAGACCGAGGGCGGATGGGAGTGACGGATTCGGTGGTGGAGGGTATGGATATGAGTTGCATGGGCATCATAATAGTGTGTGGAAGACATGCGTCAGGGATGCAAGTTGGAGCCCCACGGCGCCGGTTTTGGCTGGTAAGTCTCAAGCTCTCTCCACACAACTTATCGCTCTCTTAAACTCCTCAAGCTTGGATGGATGTGCTGATGATGTGCGTAGCGACCTCCTGGAACGGCTGGGGTATGGCTACGGGCACAGTCTCGGTGCATTCCTGGAACGACGGCGCCGAAGACGACGAAGCCCTTCCAGCCATGTCTTCAAACTACAACGCCCGCCTACAACCACGAGAGGACTTTGACGAGGCGATGCATCGTTCCCGCCTCACAAGACGCCGCGATACCACGAAGAGCAGGTCCCCAACAACGCGAAGTCGCGCGGAGGGAAGGGGTTTGAGAAGCAGTATTACCAGGCCGACCAGGCTGGGCGACGACGAGCCCGGTGGAGGAGGAAGTATCTTGTGACAACCACTGAATCAGTTGGGCCAGGTCATGAGGAGGATGAGGAGACGGTTGAGTCTGAGAAGGGGCGCATGGCCCGAGCCGGAAGGGGAGGACGAAGAACAGCACGGAGCTGGTCTCTCTCCGCAATGACCAGTTCGAGTCGACCGAGATTCTTGCTCCCTTCAGGACACGCATGCAAAGCCATCCCAACTGCGGAACTAAGCAGCTCTGGAATGCAGATGAGTTATGGATGAAAGACAAGAAACGCGGAGAGGCTCCCAAAAGACAGAAAAAGAAAATCCTCCTCCCTGCGCGCCGTCCATTTACTGGAGGGCTTTTGACTTTCTGATTTACGAGGATTACAAGACGGAAGAAGTGTTTGTGAGCGATGGATATTAGCGCACGACACATGAATACAGAAACACGAAACCTGGAACGATCCTATGCAGGGTATATTGCGGGCGGGAATCATGAGGATGGGGGCTGATATAGGGGGTGCTTCTTGATTGCTGTATGTGGGTGCCTGTGGCCCTGCTCGGGGCAGCAAAAATAACATAGAAAGTTTCGGCCTCCAATAGTCTGGCACAGCGGATTTTCGATTTTGTTGTAGAAGTTCTAGAGGTTTGCACGGCCAGCCTAATCAATCGGTTGGTTTTGTCTCCTGCATCCTCCATGTTTCTTTCCTGCTCGACAGAATGCTCGCTCCCTGGGTCCCCGATGATGAATAGTAATACAAAACGCTCAGGTTGTTGTTGTGGTTGTGGCGGGGATGACAAGCAGTCGTAGGCATGTATTGAAGATGAGCCACCCCGGCTGTCTTTTCTTGTTCTGTTCTCAGGCCCTTGTTGCTGGCTGGCTGCCTGGTATTATCATCATCCCACTAGTACGTTGTTGACAGGTATATGTACTGCATGGCAGGGAAAGCCCAAGCCGGGTTTAGTTGTCAGCCAGTTGTGCTTGTTTATTTGTTCATTGGGGGTTGTAATTGTTGCAAAAGACTCTTCACTCTGTCTCTTTCTATCCTGACCCATCTTGAAGAGGGAGGCAGCGTTTGGGGGGAAAGGGAAGGAAGGAACGCACTCAGCTTGATGAAGTATCCAATTGCGCCCATGATCAGGAATCCCATGCCTACGGCCTGTGAGATCTTGATGAATTCCCTGCGGTCGGCTGTTTGGAGAAAATGTTAGCCATATGCAAAGTAAGTCGTTCGAAGCAGCTTAAGGAAACCAGATGCTATATTGACCGGCGATTCGCAGGTTGGAGACACAGAACTTCCTCGAGCTATGTGTCTCTACGCTGCTGCGTCACGGGGGCCTTTCGACTGTGATTGTGAGAGCCAGTGCGGGAGGACGTACGCTTTGTACACCTGTTGATAAACTGAGTCCCATCTTTGAAGAATTCCCTGGGCACATCGGCAATCTCTTGCAGTATTTCAGACATCCTTTCTTTTTCTTTTCCCTTTTTAACTCGAGAGGGATTCAATTTGGTTTTTTTGGGGGCGGCGAGGGAAGAGAAAGGTGGGTACGAGTCGATTTCGGGCGGCGTCAGTCAAGGAGACAAGGACAAGTACACAAATTGAAACTGATTGTTGTCTGAATGGATCGAGAATGGAATACTGTAGGTGTTGGCAAGTTGCGCCTGCGACTGGGAGTGAGGAGTTGAAGAATGGGGCGTCGAGAAAGTTGTACGCATGTCCTCCGTATGGTGTTAGGTGGCATCTAACCAACTGGCGAATTGCCTGTGCCCGGGTTCAGGGGACAATCTCCAGAGCTTGGCGGCAATTGCCTGGGTAAGTCCACAGTGTGGAGAGTCTTTACTGCACAAGGTAGAGACCAGGAGACTCCCCATCCTAACAAAAGACGGGCTATGACCTATAGGACTTGGGGCTATATAATCCTGACAACGCTATACAGGCCTCGATATAACAGCTTATCGACCTCTTTCACTGACTTCACATCTGACAGCCAATACGTTCCTGGTTTTAGCAATTCGGTCAACTTTCCACGGTGCATACCTCCTTTAGCTGATTCCAGTCATTCCTATGTAGAGGTATGTTTGGTAGCATCCGGCCAGTGGCAATGCAAAGTATTACCCAAGGCGGTTTAATTGCTAGATCCCACACCCATTGCCTCCCTCTAGATCCTCAAGATGGCCAAGAACGTTGTGACTCGACACGGGCATCCTAGTGCTAGACTCGTTATCACGCCAGGGCGAGACCCATATGCGCCTTCTGGGAAACGTCTTGGCCTAGCTCCCCCCTCTTTTTCTCGACGATATCACCATGGGCATTGCCTATGTCGGGTCTGTGCCCGCCCTCATCCTTTCCTCGCCGTCGATGATACTTTCTGAGCTTCCTGTTGACCCACCAAGCTTGAATATCTCCAACCACGAAGGCCACACCGATTAATGGCGTGCTGAGTGCCAGTCCTATACCGATAATATACCGGAGCACCCAACCCAGATGCAACTCTCCAGCACCACTTCCGGCGGGACGGGGAAACTCAATGTTGTCGATCGCAAAAAAAACTCGTGAGAAAACTCGGCGGCAGGAAAACAATTGTCACAATAGTGAACATCATCATGGTCCGTCCCTGTCTCGCAGCCTCTTCAACTTGCTTGCGCTGATCTTTTGCTTCCACTGCATTGGCGTGCTTCTGCTTGAGGTCCAGTATTTGGGTCGAATTGTTTATTGACGCTTTTGGCTTGCCGGGCCATGCGATCAAGATCGAGAATGTCCAGATCAACCAATCGTTGCTGCTCGCCAGCCTTGTCGAAGAGGTCAAATTGCTGTGACTGGGCTATGTTCTTGGAATCTCTAAGGTTAGCGTCCAGGTCACTCAGCACTTGCCTCCGTTGTCGAAGCACGCTCGTGAGAATGTCCAGTTCGTCTTAGACGTCCTCGCATTCCACCAGCAGGGCAGCCTCTTTATCGAAGTTCAACAAATCATTGACGAAAGAATCGGAAGCTTTACGACGATCATGCCACGAATGCGTGTCCGCATTTATTGTATGAGAGGCGTTATGGTGCTCATCAGATGACCACCCGGAAGAGTAGTCATCTTGCAGCATTTCCTGTTGGGAATCGAAAGGAATGGTGCTTTCATCATGTCCTCTGAGCCAGTGAGAGGATGCATCTCTAAAGTGTCTAAAGAGCTTAGTCTTGTTCCTTGTCAGTCGTCCAATGCTTAGTTTCAACATCTCAGCGAAGAGTAGATTATCGTTCTCCTGCATGTTATCATTGCACAGGTCAACGTTGTCCCAATATTGTCGATCAAAGAGACCCGTACCAAAGCAAGCGATTCCCCGCAATCGAGATCCTTGCAGGGATTCATTTGCGGTCTGAGTCTTTTGTAAGCTGTGGTGTCGTAGTCAGCCGACCTTACAACGAGTTCGTGGGGAAGATATCGAGCTGGTAACGGGATCTCCAAGATGAACCAAAAAAAAAAAAAAAAAATTGAAGCCCTCCCATGAGGAACGAGATCCTTGATGAAAGCGAAGGGTGTCTGAAGTCGATGGACGAGGACGTAGCATTGGTTCTTTTGGTTGAACACCCAATTGGTGTGGAACAGTCTTCATGCGCTGCAAAAAGGAAGGGGAGCAAGAGGAAGGCGAGTAAGGCTGCACCACCCAAATCGGCCTCAGGCTGGTGAGGCTGGTGAGGCTGGTGAGGCTAGTGGGCTAGTGGAGGCTCACCAGGCTAAGGGGAGGCCAACCTTGGGAACCTAAAAGCAGCCTTGGCTCGTGTGGACAAACTGCGCTCTCAACTCTCTGCACATTGACTCCATGTCTCCTGTTCAACTCCCATCTGCCTGACCAACCCACCCCCCATCAGTTGTTCCATAAACTCTTTTTACTCCTCGTGCCCGGTTACGGACCATATTTCTCCCTATCACTGCCACGCGCGGCCTTCCTTTCGAAAGACTTTCATCTCTGACTCGGAGAATCCATTTATTCCAGACCACCCTCTTAGCACTTTGCCTCACCACCTCTTGCCGGTCCTCCTCGTATCTAACTTCGCAGTGCGATCGGACACGGTGCCAGCAAAGAAGAAACCCTCGGACTCATTTTCTATTTCCTATTACTTGCTAGGATTTACATTGAAACAACTGTATTACAAGCTTCTGGAAGACAGCTGGCCTGCTTCATGTATTATGACATTGAAAAGTGCCCGTTGATGTTGCAATGAAGAACCACGCTGGATTGTACAAGAGTCTCAAGTGCTGTACGTATTTCTTGTTGGGTGACTCATATCCTGAGGTTCAAGCCGGAGCTGTCTGGCGGCGAGGGATGCTTTGATGTTTGGCAACACGAGACAAGTCGGATCTCAGATCATGTGTCTTCTGTTCGTGAACCCTCTTAATGTATCTCTGGCTAATTCCACATGTATCTCACAGAAATTACCTGGTTCTTTATGTCCTGCCCATTGACTTGGCCGTCTTGTGCATAGATCTGTGGCAGACAGAAATTCCGACTACGTTCTAACCTCCCCTCTACTCTAAGCATCTCGCACAATGGCTTCTGCAGACGAAGACAATTTCGATATTGACATCTACGGTGATGGAGAAGTTGACATGGGCAACGATGGAACTGTGGATTACAAGCCAGATGACGATAATGTCCAGCTCAACGCAGGCGCCGCAGAAGACATCTCCCTTGCGGAAGAGACGCATGCGAACTCCGAGTCCGAGGACCGACAGCCAACCTCGAGTGCAACCACGCCTTGGGTCAAGGGAAAGGCTGAAGACGTCCAGTCAAACCACACCAATGCCGTTCCCTCCAAGACCATACCACAACAGGGTACTAAACGTAAAGAGACCTCGGACGAGAGGCCCATCGACCACGGGGCTACCAATGCTTTGATGATTTCAGACCTGCATTGGTGGACAACTGAGGACGACATTCGCGGTTGGGCTAACGAGGCCGGGGCTGAAGACGAACTGAGGGAGTTGACTTTCAGTGAACACAAGGTAAATGGCAAGAGCAAAGGGTTGGTTACCAGACAAACTATGTTTCCTCACTGATGCTAACACCAACTTGATAGCCAAGTATATCTCGAGTTCTCCTCTCCTCAGGCAGCAAATGCGGCTAAACACAAGATCGACTCCTTGGCGGGCAACCAACCTGGCTCTCGCAAGCACTCAGTCGTGTACACCAGTGCCACTCAGAATCCTTTCAAGACCCTCCCAAAAGATGCGCCAGCTCGCGCCAGGGAAGAGAGACCCATCCGTGGCGGGTCGTTTAATTCCGGACCTCGCAACGACGCCAGTTACGGTATGAGCAACCAAGGCTTTCGAGGTGGTCGGGGTGGTGGCTTCAACCGTGGAAGCTACAACCCACACAACCAATATAACCGCAACTTCTCGGGTCCAATGGGCGGTTATAACAACAGCCAGAATATGGGCTTTCAAAGCAACATGGGAATGGGAAGTAACTATGGAGGCTTCAACAGGGGAGGAATGATGGGCAACCCAATGCGAGGCGCCATGGGCGGCATGCGCGGAGGCCGTGGAGGCATGAACAACATGATGCCCATGGGCGGTGGAATGGGAATGGGTAACATGGGCATGAATCCCATGATGGCTGGAATGGGAATGGGAGGTACGTCGGACGTTAATGACTGTCCCCTGAAGCTTTCACTGTCAGATGTTGACGATGCATTTCAGGTTTTCAGGGAAACCAGTTTAATTCCGGAATGTTCAACTCTGGTCCAGGGCCGAATTTTGGCGGTGGCGATTGGAATCAACATGGAGCGAAACGCCAGCGACAGGAGTAGTGGCGTTGCAGCTCCACAGTACTCTACCAAAAAGAAACTGACAGGCCTCATGCGGCAAGAATTGACCCAATCAATTGTCGACCAGTGCCAACACTCTGTCCAGCTCGACGCCCTCCAGGATTGGCTCCGGATCTGTGTCTTGGATGCCCGCCAGGCTTCTTTGCCGTGGTCACCGACTCACAAGAATCGACGACTCATCTCCGGCCGCGCAAGAAGTCGCCGAGACGTCTCGACGCCAAGGAGCTTTGGTGCGAACTTCTCAAGCGACTGTAGCATGATGTAATTCTGCGCCACACGACATGAGGTGATGAATTGACCCTGTTGCAGGGGCGCAAACCTATGTATTTGTACGCTTGGAAACCCCCCCCCGCTGTACTCGAAGAAGGTGGAGGCTCGGGTGGCATGTGCTCATAGGGCTTCTGTTCTGCTTTTTGCAATGGATTTAGATCCCCGACCAAGATGATCTTTATGGAGCACATAGGTCATCCAGCGAGCCAGCTTCTGCAAATGCCTCTGATCCTCCTCTTGTGTGGGAATAACTTCCAGGCCCATGTCATTGGTATCCTTGATATCTGGGAAGCGGAACTCCCTCCCACTCACATTTAGGACGCGCCTCGCCATTGAACTTCACTTCATTTTCAGCTTTCTTTCAATTTAGAAAAGCTGTGGACTGTAGCCTTATGCACCTTGGTCTGCATGCCTCCAAGGTCTATAGCACTCCTGGTTTTCACATCGCCCGATTCGCAACTTTGCCTGTCGAAGAAATTCTCCCCGCTCACACCGTCGATCAATCCAAAATCTCAGCTCGCCACCTGCCGCATACCCGAGCCACATTCACGTCGTCGCGCAGTGCTCGTCCAGATAGTATTTCAATTCGCTTCAAATGTCCGAGCAAAGACAGCAGCGTCGCGGTGAACCTCCGCGTCGTCCTCCTCCTGCCGGCCAGGAATCCGCTTCTCAAACCCCAGTTCAAGCCCCGGCAGTCTCAATCGAGACACCCGCGCCTGACCCCTCCAATCGCCCACAGACACCGCACTCGCCCACGCCAAACCTCTTTTTTCGCGTCCCGCAGTCTCCTCTCACTACGGCAAGCGAATCGCCTCAGAGAGGTGGAAAAGTTGCCATTCCCCGGTTGAAGAGATCGATTGATCCGTCCGAAGGTACCACCCGGTCAGGAGGAAGACACCGGGTCAATCATGCGTGCGAACCGTGCCGCCACCGGAAGACCAAATGTAGCGGGGAGCGGCCAGCGTGTAGACACTGTCAGGACTTCAAGATTACATGCTTTTATGCAGATGGCAAAAGAGATAGGGCAAAGAAGTCAGTCGATATGTTTGTTTGAGCCTGACCCATGTTCCTGTGCTGATTGCTTCCAGGCAATTTGGCAGCTTGACCGAGAAGGTGGCCGACTATGAGAAGCTACTGAGAGAACTGATATCCAGGGTTGATGAAGCCGATGCAAGATTGATTCGAGCGTCACTGGAAAAGGTGGGGACCACCATATCGCATATACCATGTCGCTCCTATATGCTCACTCTTGAACAGGGGTCTACCTATGACGCCGAGGAAACCCCTACAGAGGGTACCGCTGAGGGACAGTCTGCACCAATTGGCGATGCTGAGGCAGAAGAGGAGGAGTCTGGTGCAGAATCAGAAGCTTCGGCGGGCGCTGGGTCGACGGGCGCACTCGATAGAACCGATGAAGATTTCACCCGTGAGCAGGCTAGGATGACGGGTTTCATGGGCAAGAACTCGGAGGTCACCTGGCTCCAGCGCTTGCGCGAACAGAACAAGTATGGGGATGTGCAACAAGACCGGCAAGGTAATGAGAGGCAACAGGCTCTCGTGGCCATGTCCAGTGCCTCGCTGACCTCGAAACGTCCAGTCGGTGACACGCAAGACCCGCTCTCAGAGGCGGATGAAGGCTTCACTGTTAAAGATTCCAGCTACCACATGGACGACATGTCGATATTTATGTATGAGGCCGTGGATGCCTACGAGATACCTACGCCTGACATCGCCGACCACCTCTTCAATGCGTATATGCAGCGAGTGCACTCATCCTTTCCAGTGATTGGCAGACTAAATCTCACAACTCAGTTCCGAAGATTCATCCGTGGCACGGTGCAGAGACCTCCAGAAAAATGGCTCGCCATCCTGAACTTGATCTTCGCTATTGGCGCCAAATACTCGCACTTGATCAAAGCTGAATGGAAAGGCGATGAACGGGATCACCTTATCTATTTCACCCGAGCTCGACTGTTGAGTATGAACTCCGAAACCATCTTTCACCATCCGGATTTGCAGCAAATCCAGGTATTAGGCTTGATGTCTTTCTACCTGATGTGTAACAGCCAAATCAACCGGTAAGGGCAGCCAATTCCGTTCTCGTTACTAGCGGGAACTAACCCGGGGGCAGTGCGTGGATGCTGAACGGAATTGCGATCCGAGGAGCGGCCGCCCTGGGCCTGAACATGCGCAATGACAGCAATGACCTGAAGGATTCACTCAAGGAAATCCGATACCGACTGTGGTGGGCTCTCTACGCCCTGGAACACCGTCTGTGCAACATGACGGGTAGAGTCAATTGTATAATGGACGATCATTGCACTACTCCTCTGCCCATTCCGTTGGAAGAAGAACAATTCGAGACCGAGGAAGGTCAGAGACTTCTGAGCAAGGAAATACAACAGGGTGACCGAGCACCATCTTCCAATACCCAGACCCCAAGTTTCGGATCGACCCCGTCAACCGACCGCTCTCGCTCGCAGACCAAGATCGACTCGCGTTCACCCTCAATGCCTCCGGGTGTCAGAGCCGACGACTTGGAATGGGCAAAGGACGTGCCGCCTAACTCTTCATTGTACTTTCTCCACGCGGTACAGTTGACTCGTCTGACACAGAACATCTTCCATAGTCTGTACAACCCAGCTTCGATTAAAGGAACATGGTCAGATGTTCAGGCCAAGGTGAAGGACCTCGACGAACGGCTTGAGCATTGGTATCGAAAACTGCCCCCAGCCTTTGCTTTTCGACGAAACCAACGCGAGCGCGGGTCTTACGAGTTTCGGTTGAACCTTGGCTTCTTTTACTACAGCACCAAGATGACTATCCATCGACCTTGCCTTTGCCGACTCGACCGCAAGATTCCAGGACAGTCATCCAAATCACTCGAATTCAACCGGAATTCTGCTGCCGCTTGCGTGGAGGCTGCAATGGAAATGCTTCAACTCATTCCTGACAAGCCCAATGCCGTTGGCCTGATTCGGGTCGGCCCATGGTGGAATATCATACACTGGCTTGTCCAAGCTACAACGGTATTGATGCTTGAAATATCTTTCAGAGCCAATCATATGCCGGAAGAAGCAGAAGCTATTCTGGAGTCATGCAAGAAAGGCATCCGCTGGTTGCATGCGTTAGCAGAAGATAACCTGTCCGCTAGGCGTGCCTGGGCAATGTGTTTCGCATTGTTTAAGGAAGCAGTCAAGAAGATTGGGCGCGACGTCGACGACCTGCCACAGGATCCTCCGGCAAAGCCTTCTCCTCTAGGCCAGGATGCACCCATGGCAAATTACTCTACAGTTAGCCACCACCCTCTATCCAGCAACTTGTATGTGTCAGCTCCAAACCCGCCTTCCATGTACGGCACAATGCCAGATCTGCGGAGTGCCCAGGCCTTTGCCGCGTTCGACCCAATGATGCGATATGATCAATACTTTGCCCCAGATTTGCTAATGAACGATCCCTCCATGCAATTTCAACAACCCACAGACGCCGAGATTGAGTTTCTGAGTAACGCCTACCACGAAGAATCAAGTCACCACCAGGGAGGCGGCGAGTCCAGTCAAGGACCCAGGATGAATTGAGATACCCATCCGAGACGAAGAATTCTAGAGTGAAAAATGCAGCACACGCCGCGTCTCAAGGAGTTGAGGGAGGACAAAGAAGGAGGGGGGAAGCACATCCACATACCAACCGCAATTGATGTGGCATTCCACCCTCTACGGTCTCGACTAATGTAATTGAAATGCCCTGCCACTCTAACAATCTTTCCTGCCACCTTTCCACGGCGACATGTACTCCAGATTGAGTCCTCTGTCCTCGCTGGCGAAGATCAACAAGCTCCTCTCTTCCACAAGACTCAACTTCACGCGCCGGAATTATGGAGGCTCTACTATTGCTGATCGCCCTGGCGATGCCTATTATTTCGACTAAACAACATGAGGGAAGAGCCCATTCCCATTTTAAGGAGCGTCGACAGCAGCCTAACTCACCTGTGGAAGGCTTGGGAGTGCTAGCAACCCTTGCCCCTGCTCCTGCAGTCACCACTACCCCATCAATTAAAGCCACGATGTCCTCCTACGTCTTTCCCACGATGGTGATTCAAGAACCTATTGCCACTGTGTGTCCTGACACGCCAGCTTCATCGGCAATCTTTTCTATCCTTCCTATATCCTCGCTGGCATCCACGGTCGGATCCAATACCACGCAAGGCTTGATTACCAATAGCTCAATGTACTTGCCCATCCGAGTGAATGCCACAGCCCTGTTACCAAATGGAAGCACAACAATCTTCTTGTCTACCAGCACGACTCGTGTGCTACCGACGACCTCGTTGGCAATCCCTGCAATTGACTCCGGTGGAGCAGAAACAGCACGCATAGTTTTGGACAAAAATGGATGCCAGACGGTATATAGTGCGAAGACCACAACATGGTGCAGTACCACGGTGCAGCCAGCGGGCATGCTGCCTGTTCCCATCACTGACTGCAATCAATATGTCACATTCTCCAGCCAGAATCTCGATGGATGCTCTACGACTTCGAGTTCCGGCTCGTTAAGTCTGTTCGCCCCGCCAGACATGAATGAACCTGTGGTATTCTATGCTGCGCATTGGTATGACCTTATGAAAGGCCCTATTCCCAATATCGTCGAAGTCCAAAATTGTGCATCAACCGGGTGGAACTGCATTACTTCGAGTGAAAGTTGGGCCGTGGTGACTACTACGACTACCAGGACCGGGACTAGTGTTGCTTCGTTCGCAGGGGTAAGTTACAGCCAGCGACTGCAGGGTACTTCCCGCTGACATCGTTGTTTTAGCCCGCCGTGATCACATTTGGAACATACACAGTCACGACCACGCTCTCCTTCGAATCGACCGTGACCACAACCACATTGATTACTTCGTCTGCGATTAGTCGACATCGGCTTCGAGGCGGCACCATAGCCACTGCATCAGAGCAGACAGTGACTGTGCTAGTGACAGTTCCAACGACGAGGACATTCTCTTTAGACTCGTTGACCAGAACTACAATCACCATACGACAGACTTCAACAGTCGAAGTAACAGAGACGAGGACTCGCACTTTAAGTAGTGGTTTGCCGAATGCTACGGGACTACCAGTTTAGCCTACCGATGCCGAAAATTCAATGAGCAATCTTCACTCAAGAACCTTTCGTGAGCTATTCCTTCCAATGCCTTCCGCTAATGCACCTTTACAAGTCTACTAGCCTGTTCTTTCAGTCCGCAGCACATTGGCAGGAAACACTTCCAAAGCAACGACCGGAACAAAGGGAGGCTTCAAATGACTTTCTGCATGCTGTTCATCGCTCTATTTCCCCACTGTTGCGTACGCCTTCCCTCCGGCTTCTTTGTCAATCTCGATACACTCCTGTAGCCCACACAAGTTGAAGGCGTCCTTGACACCGTTGGCTGAACTCCTCGGGGAGCTCTTTCCTGTTGTCTTTAGTAGCTTCAGCTCTTTGCCAACGCTTTCGAGAACCGAACCAATGCAGAGTCCGGGGTAGATGATGATGCGAAATCCCATCTTGCTCGCTTCTTCAATCGTGTACTCTGGAGTGACGCCTCCCGGCACCACATTCAAGAGCACAGGAGTTTCACCCATGATCTGGCACACTTTTTCCATCTCTTCTTTGGTTTGAAGAGCTTCTAGGAATACAGCGTCCACGCCGATTTTGACTGCTTCTTGCAATCGTTCAATGGCTTCATCAAAGCCGTATGTCTGTCGAGAATCCGTCCGGGCAATCAGCACGATGTCGGACTGAAGTTGGTCGCGAGCCATAACTGCTGCTCGAAGGCGGCTGAAGTAAATCTCCCTGTCCACGATCTGCTTGCCGAGGAGGTGGCCGCATCTCTTCTCTTGCACCTTCTCATTCGTCAAAAGGACCCAAACAGCATAACGGCCATTAACTAACCTGATCTTCGATGTGGAGTGCGGCAACACCAGCACGAGCATACTGGGTAACAGTCCTTGTTACCATTATGGGTCCACCGTAGCCTGTATCCGCATCTGCAATCAAGGGCACCGAAGGGTTGAGTGACGCGATCATCTCGGCATTGCTTTTCATATCATTCAGAGTCGCTATTCCCAGGTCTGCCCATCCCAATCTAGACATTGAGGTCCCTGCTCCTGTCTATGAAGACGACAAGCGTTAGCATTATTTCTCTGTACCAGCGTCTAGACGTACCATGTACAGTGCATCATATCCAGCAGCCAAAGCCAAGCGGGCCGTGAAACCATCAAAGACACCCGGGCACACGACGACTTTGGAGGGATCCTTTAGCATCTCTCGCAGGCGTTTGGCGCCGGTGAGCGGCGAGCACGCTTTCACATTCGTGTTGATCGTGTTGTTGCTTACTGAACCCATGACGATGATGAATATTGGAACGACTTATTATCCGGTATGTTTGACTAACGTATATGAGGCCCCAGGAGATGAAAAGCCAATCTGTACAATCATTTATGAAGAAAGTAATTCGCTGTATCTCATCCGAGGCATTCGCAGTCTTTCAAACGCCTACCTGGGGCAGATGCGGCAAGGCTTAAAAGCACATTGCCGATGTCGATCAAGCATTAGTCCGATTCTCGCGCCGAAACCCGGACATGACACAACATCGGCCTGAATAAAGCCATTCACAGGCGGCGGGCGGAGGATGTGTCATGATCGAACGCCTGCTCCATACTAAATCTTCTCCGGTATGCAGCGCGTAAGGAGGGGTCGAGGGGCCTTCGTCAGATGTATATGCCGTGCCCAGTTCCAGATGGATATATGGCTCCAAAGCACCACGGGATCAGATGTTCCGTTCGGATCAATCAGACCAGACAATGGCAACGATAACAGAGACCCTACAAAGTCCCCCGGAGACTCAGGACAATGGATTTGAGAGCAAACTACGGGATCTCCTGTCCCGCACCAGGAAAGTTGACTTGTCTGGTCTCAGCTTCGGCCCCACGAAGGCTTCCAACACCATCCCCGGCATCTTGTTACGCTACGCTGACGCTCTGAAAGATGCGCATCAAGCGCCCGAGGCCGAAGCGCTGGACCAGGTCCGCGAGAAAGCTCTCGACAGGAAAGCTTTCGGCGGGCTAGGCCTGCACGACGACAACGCCGCTACTCCTACTCAGCAGTCAGAGGTGCTCTTCCAGGTGGAGGCATGGCTCGAAGCCGTCAACTCAAGGGAAAGAGCAAAGAACTTTTTATCGTATCAGTCCGCGCCAGCGGAAGGGACCAGGCCTATGAATCTGGCCCAGAAGATCTTCGCCCAGCATGTGATTGGAGAGAAACCTGCTAAAGGTTTGGCGGCCGGCGACGTCGTCAGGATTGGAATTGACTGGATTCTGGCGTCGGAATTGTCCTGGCAGGTATGTTTTTTGAAGTAACCCACCCCCTTGAAGGAGCTTGGGTCCGAGATCCCTCACACTTGTGGCAGGGAATGGCCCGGACGTGGAGGCAACTGGGTTCGCCAGGAATCTGGCGTAATGATCGTTTCTGGCTGGCTGGCGACCATGTCGTCCATCCCGCCGTGGCACAAGTCCCGAAGATCAAAGCCATGGTGGAGGTCGCCGAAAAGGCAAAGAACGAGTTCAAGATGACCGAGTACCAAGGTATGAACTACACCATCATGCACACGGAGTTCGTTCGAGAACGTGTCGAACCGGGAATGCTCGCAATTGGTTCTGACTCGCACACCTGTTCTGGCGGAGCCGTGGGCTGCTTGTCTATCGGACTCGGCACTGCGGATGTGATGATGGCCCTGGCGTTGGGTGAGACGTGGTTCAAGATTCCCGAGTCGATCCTCATCGATTTCGTCGGCCAGCCTGGCTTTGGCATGTCTGGGAAGGACGTCATCCTTTACATCCTCGGCGAACTCAAGCGGAACACCGTCGCCGCGGAGCGAATCGTCGAGTTCAGCGGTGAAGGGCTGAAGTACCTGTCGGTTGACGCCCGGTTCGCCATCGCCAACATGTGCACCGAGTTTGGCGCCATTACGGGCATTTTTGTACCGGATCGGATCACCAGCGATTACATTGCACGGCGGCGAAGGAAAGCGAATCGAGTCAACTCGCTCTACTTCCGACCAGACCCCGACGCCGAGTACGCAGGGAGATACACCATCGACCTGTCCAAGGTTGAGTCCTCTGTCGCCGTCTACCCGAACCCAGACAACGTGGTCCCCGTCTCGCAGATGGCCGAGATGCCACTCGACGGAATCTTCATTGGCGCTTGCACGACCACCGAAGAAGAGCTGGTCCTTGCGGCCCTCGTGCTTAAGGTCGGCCTGGACAAGAAACTGCCAATGGCCAAGGGGAAAAGGCACTATGTGCCTGGATCGCTACCCATTGTCGAAAAGTTGAAGGACCTGAAGCTCCTCGAGATATACGAGGCCGCGGGATTCACTCGTGGTCCCCCCGGCTGTTCTTACTGTGTTGGTCTCTCCGCCGAGCACGCCGACGAGGGTGAGACGTGGTTGAGCTCGCAGAATCGCAATTTCCAAAACCGCATGGGCAAAGGTGAGTTGCCTGTTTTTGTTCCCCTGTCTGCTTTATTAGAAGGTTGGAAGGTGTTGTTGACTTTCTCTGTGCTGACTCCTCTTGATGACATGTAGGTGCATTCGGCCACATCACGTCCGCTATAGTTTGCGCAGCCTCGAGCTTCAGCATGACCATCACCAGTCCCGCGGACTTTCTCAAAGAGCTAGACACGGATTTCTTCAGACGATACCGTCCTCTCCCCGACGTCAACATGGTCCCGGTGGAATACGTCGAACCCGACCTCAGCAGCTCGAGCATCACACCGATGAACGGCGGCAGCAGTATCGACAATAACAGCACGGCCAGCACGGCCAGCACGATCAATCCGTCGCTAGACGCGGAAGACAAGCCGCTAGGGAAGCTCGAAAAAATCACAAGCAAGATCGTCACTCTAGGCGACTTTATCGACACGGACGCGGTAAGTCAGAACCAAGCCAAAAACCCCCCCAAAACAACGAAAAGAAAACATGGGAAGACTTGACGCGCAAGGCTGACAATTTCATTCTTCTTCTTCACGGTACGTAACAGCTGGCTCCAGGCTCCACTCTGACCACGTGCGTGACCGACGAAGAGTTCGGAGAGCACGTTCTCGAGCACACGCACCCGGGCTTCCGGGCCAAAGTGCGAGGAGGGCAACAGGTCGTGGTAGCAGGGCGTGCGTTTGGAGTCGGATCGAGCCGCGAGATGGCTGTGGGTGCTTTGAAAGGTGCTTTCCTTTCCCTTCCCTTCCCGTTCCATTTTCTTCTATTTGCATTTTTGCCCCGTACTCAAAACCCTCTGCACACGAGGTATCCGTGTCCGCGTCTAACGACTTGGGAGCCTAGGCGTGGGCGTCAAGGCCGTCATCGCCCGCTCGTTCGCTTTCATCTACGGCCGCAACCAGCCAAGTCTGGGCCTCTTGGGCGTCACGATGACGGACGAGGCCTTCTACGAGGCTGCGCGGGAAGGCCAGGAGATCACGCTGGACATCCCTGCTCGGACCATCACGGTCGGCGGCACCAAGACATTCCCGTTCACGTTGTCCGAGATGGAATATAACTTGACCATCAACAATGGCGTGGCGGAGAGTTATCGGAGGTTTGGGGAGGGCATTTGGGAGAGGTTCACGGGGACGGGCGAGAAGGAGGATGTCAAGACATGGATAGTCAGGGCTGCGTTGGAGGGGAGCGGGGAGGAAGGGAAGCTAGGGGACAAGAAACTAGACTGGTAATCGAATTTCAAATTGAGTTCCTTGTTGCATTTGTTTCTATCCTTCTGTTTTAGCTTCTGGTATGATCTCTCTCGTCGGATAGCGTGCCTCTGTCCGCATCTCTGATTCGCTCAGGTCCTTGGCCTTCAGGGAAAGGCGCAAATTTGTCAATGAGATAGTACATGTCATCGAAGGCTCTGCACAACATATGCGTTAGTCTAGGCGCTATTGGGAGATTGCGCTCACTGACAAGGAAGGGGAGGAAACTTACGTTTGACGCACGGCCTTTCCTTGTCTCCTATGGTTCACCGAGTATAATATATTATAATAAATGCAATAAAGACGATTTCGGTCGTCCCATTCTTCCGTCGGCTCGCTGGGTCCGTTGTATCGGAGGTACGTCCGTGTATAGACTTTATTGTGGATTTTGTTGTAGTAGCACCTCCAATTCCCGATCTCAAACTCATGGTGCGCGTACATGACGGCCGCATCGAAGAGGTAGATGTCCCCTGTTTGATATGAGGTTCCCGTATTGCCTTCCCAGAGATCACCGTGAATGAGAGAGGGTTTTACCACACGACCATCCTTGGTGAGATTGTCCAGAAGGTAGGTGACCACATGAGCAAGAAGCCGATCCTCGAGGGCAGTCAGAGCGTCCCAGGCACCATTTTCTGCGTTGTCTAGGGCAATAATATTGCGTAGTAGGTTGGTGAAAAAGGTCGTCCAATTGCTCTCCCAAGCTATGGCTTGAGGGATCCGGCCCTGACAAGTTGTGATGTGGAAGCCGAATTTGCCAGTGGGCGAGACACTGATTTTATGCAGCCTTGCCAACTTGGCACAGAGCTGATTAGGCTCTGGTACGCGGTCAGACATGTCAATGAACTCGGCCAGGAAATAATATGTCTCAAGTGGGGAAGCTGAGTACTTCCCCCAGGCGTACGGCTTTGGAACCAGTTCTGGCATTGTCTTGTATAGCTCCGACATGGAGTTGAATTCGCCTTCGATCATCACTCGGCCAGCGTCTCCGGCGGCACATTTTAGAAAGTAGGCCGCAGGCGAGCCGTCAGGCTGTTTCACGTCCAGACGTGCGGTCACCGTCCATTTCGACTGGCCAAACTTATTAGCAGACAAGATGGTGGTACGCATGGGAAAGCTGTTGATGACATTGTCGTCGACGGGAAAGTCGCCAGCTATCGCGGGAGGTTGATGTCTCCCATAATCGATGGCCTGGTACACAGCCGTAGCCATGCTGAGCAGCTTCCAGGCGAACCTCCAGGGGGGGCCAAAATCCAAGTAGCAAACGTGCTAAAAGTACCCAGTAGGTAGACAAAGCTTTGCGCCAGGCTTGAGGGGATGAGGACATAGCGGAGGGGCCTGTCTTTCAAGTCTTTATCGTTGGAAAGTCCCCGCCAGCGCCGGTGTTGCATTGCGCACACTCGCTGGGGCAGATTGGTGGCGTTTCCTACCCCCCCATCGCTTCAGGGATCCTTGTCGCGGAATTGGCCCAGAATCCCTGGCATCATCAGAAAGGGAGCCACTTGCCGCTGGGGCTCGAAGCAAAGGCCGCTCCCGAAAGTCTAACCAGCAGATATGATTTGACCTCTCTCATCTCCTTCCCCCTCAACTTAGCCGCTCACAAACCTCTGATACTGGCTAATGCAAGCCAGGCGCTGGATGACCGCGGCTATTCAGATGTAACGATGTCGACCTTGTTTCAGCAAGGTTCGGGCAAGGGTCCAGAGGGTCCAGAGGACAGCCAGCGTTGCTGTCCATACGAATCGCAACTTCGCAGGCACTGAGCATGGCTTGATGCGCTGCAACTCGTATCGGGCAAAAGCCTCGATTGGTGTCATCTGCACCTTCTCTTGCCAAAAGAACGAGCGGACAGATGGCCGCAGCCGCTGTCAAATGTACCAGCAATTGGGGGGCAACAGGGGCTTCTGCATGCCACTTCGACCACCTGTAGTCCACCCAAAGGGGGGTAGCAGGTCAAGGGACATGGTTGAAGAAGGGTGGCACCAATGGCGTAGCCGACTTGGATGGTGTTAGGATGATGAGGAGGAGATGAACAGCTATGCGCATCAAGGCCTGAACTCATAGTCTCAGTCAAGAAGATGAGGTCGTCGTGATCGAAGGGATCCTAACAAAGAAAACAGAATCATGCAAAGGTTGGAGGATTCCAGGTGGCCATCTTCCGCAATTGCCAAGTGCTTTCCACCTCGACTCCCAGGCCTCTGCTCTGGTCTTTCCTAACCTACACCAATGCGGGCAGGATCTGTGCCCCATTGACAAAAGGTCAGCAGTGCAGCTCACTAGGGCGTACCGAGTATTTTGCTGGCGTGTGGCTGCCCTCCAGACCCAAAGTCTGACCCTCACGGTGAGGCGCCAGTGCTTCAGAGCACCTCCCCCGTTCTACACCATCACTCGTCAGGTACCACCACACGTTTGGAGACCTCTGTTCGAAAGTCTCTTCGTGGTAGAGTATCCTTGAGACCTTCAGAGCCACGCTAATCGACGCCGCAAGTAAATGCGATCTTCACAAACACATCGGTGCTCTGGCCCAAACACAACAAGACTGCTGTGGAAAAGTGGCCAAAGTGTTGGCTTGTCGCGCCAATGGTATGTTATCCTGGCTAGAGCTTGAAAGCATCGCGTACTGAACGTGAATTGCAGCTAGGGAAACTACGCTCCAGCTTCTCCCATCGAGACAAGAAACGAGCGTGTGACACGAGTGCGCCCCCGAGGAGCAATGAGAAGTTGTCTGTTGGCTCCCGCTTGGATTGGATTCGAAGGAAAAGCTCTGGCTCCATCGCGCCCCTTTCTTCCTATCGTCCCTCCAATACGAGTTTGAGTTCAGACGATGAAGCAAGCGGTTCCTTCACAAACTTCGAGGCCGATGCCCTTGGTCTCCATGTCATTCACGAGCCAGATACGAGGCCGGTCGCCGACATTATCTTTGTACATGGTCTCGGAGGCCATAGTTACAAAACCTGGTCCAAAGACCACAATACAGACTTCTTCTGGCCGGGACTGTGGCTTCCGAAAGACCCGAAGATTGGAAAGGCGAGGCTATTCACTTATGGCTACGACTCTCAATTGTGTGGTGCCAAAAGTGTCTCAAATATCATGGGATTCGCAAGGTCATTGTTGTTCGACATGCGGTACAGCAGAGGCGATCAAGAACACAGCCTTGGGATAGGCCAAGCTCCCATCATCTTTGTCGCTCATTCTATGGGTGGCCTGGTGGTCAAGAAGGCTTATCTTTTGGCCCAGAGCGATAAAAATTGTCGGGATTTGGCCCAGTCAATCTCTGGTATCGTTTTCCTGTCGACACCTCATCGCGGAACGTCTCTCGCCCATGTCCTGAACCTAATCCTGAAGTTGCTACTCCAACACGAGAAATCGTACATCAAGGACTTGGAATCGAATTCTCCAGCAATAGAAGATATAAATGAGCAATTCCGTCATTTTGCGCCAAATCTTTCGGTTATCTCATTCTACGAGGAACGATACACTCTTGTGGCACACCAGCCAGTTATGATCGTACCCAGGGATTCTGCCATCCTGGGCTGTGAAAACGATGAGCCACGTGGCCTTGCTGCGAACCACCACACAGTATGCAAGTTTGAAAATGACAGAGATGAAAAGTTTAGGATAGTTCGAGATACACTGAAAGGTCTCGTGGAGAAATTCAGCCAAAGTCTCTTCAAAGCTACTGGTGGTAGGACCACAGATGTGAGTGAGGCCGTCAGAAAGCTCCTCGCTGTGTCCAGCGCTCACGTTGACGACCTCAATACTCTTCGAAAACGATGGGTTGCGGGAAGCTGTGAGTGGGTTTTAAAGGGCTCTGCAATGCAGGTTTGGTTGTCCAACCCCTCCGATTCCCATCTGATATGGTACCATGCACCACCAGCCCATGGGAAGTCGGTGCTCTCGAGTTACGTCGTCAACCATCTCCAATCGAACGGTTACGATTGTCAATATTGCTTCTTCAGCTATGGAGATCAAACGCGAAGATCCATCAGCGAAATGTTGAAATGTCTGGCGTATCAGATATCTTGCATTATGCCCGAATACAGGGAAGAGATTCTCGCAGCCTCGGCCGAAGGCTTTCGGTTTGACAACAGGAATCATCGTTGGCTCTGGCGAAAGCTGTTCGAGAATCTCTTGTTTTCCAAAACACCCGATCGCCCTCTCTTCTGGGTCATAGACGGCCTTGACGAATCAGAGTCTCCTAAGACAGTCGTCGAACTGCTGCAAGAACTTCTTTTGAGCTCAAGAGCCAAAATGAAAATATTTGTTACCAGTCGACGGACAGAGGCCCTCGCATTGACATTTAAAAAGCTCGAGCGAGCTCTCAAGATCAGCGTCATTGACGGAGAAGAGGGACAGAAGCATAATGCTCAAGACATCAAGCTTCTTGTTGACAGAGAACTTGAAGATTTGCCCGGCAGTACGGCTCACAAGGAACGACTCCGGCTTGAGATTCTACAACGCGCAAGAGGCAACTTCTTGTGGGTAAGCCTCGTCCTTGAAGAACTGCAAAACTGTCAGACGGAAAGCGCAACTTGGCTCGCCCTAGAACAAATACCTGGGGATATGACAAAAATGTACGAACGGATGCAGCTTTTGATCACCGACAGGAAAGATGAGGATCGCGTCAAGTTGGCGAAGGAATTACTACAATGGGTTATTTGCGCACCACGCCCCCTAACGTTGGACGAGTTGCAACACGCCATAAGCAAAGACTATCCTGATATACTGGATCTGAAGAGGACTATCCGCGATGTCTGCGGGCAATTTATCGTTATCGACAGCACCAACCATGTCACCACTGTACACCAGACTGTACGAGACTTTCTGACGAAGGCCTCCAGAAGTTCAATTGCCATTGACCGGCAAAGTGCGAACAGCACGCTCCTGGTGAAGAGCCTTTCCGGTCTTCGTAGCCCTGGCTTGCGAATTGCGGCGTCCAGTGCGAGAAGAGGACTACAGGCCCTAGAAGAGCTCGAATCTAAGCATCCTTTTACAATTTATTCGGCGACCTCCTGGGTCTATCACCTCGGTTATGCCGACCCTGTTTCTGACGAAGTGCTCGACGAGCTGGAAAAATTCCTCAACAGTCCTTTTGTACTTGATTGGATCTACCTTCTTGCAATGCTTCACCAAGTCAGGACCTTGGCCAGGGTAGGAAAAGCACTTCTCAGCTTTGTTGCCAGCAATCGCAGCCTCAATAGCCTGCGGAATCCCATGCTCCACCGGCTCTCTACGCTTGAGCTTCTAGAGGACTGGGCGGTCGACTTGGTGAGAATAACAGCCAAATTCAATAAGCATCTGATCGATCAGCCCGATTCCATCTACGAGATAATTCCAGCCGTATGCCCTCCGAAATCCGTACTCCACCGTCAGTTCTACCGGCACAAGCAGTCCAAAGTTATGGTGTCTGGTCAAAATGACTCGTGGAACGACGTCTTCTCTCGTTTTGCACTTCCCCAGGACGAGGTTGCCCTGAAGATTGTGTCTTCAGGGCCTTATCTGGCTGTGCTCACCCAAGGCGGTACTGTGTACGTATGGGGTTCCGCTGACTTTGGAGAGGTGTGCACGCTCCATCATGGTGAGTCCGTGACAGGCTTCAGTATGAACGACAAGGGCGACCTGCTCGTAACCTACGGCCTGAAGACCACAAAGGTTTGGGAGATTCCTGCTGCCACGGTCCGTCTGCAAGTTCCGAACGCAGGAAACACCAAAGCAATGTCACTCGTCTTTGCGATGAGCGACCAACGAATCTTGGCTGCGACAGACGACAGGTCAATAAGATTCCTGCAAATCACAGAAAACGTGCCCGCGTGGGAGATTCTGGACGAGTCTTTACTCAAAGAGAAGACTCAAGCCGACTCAGTGATTATCAACAGTCCGAATCGCATGATAATTAACGCAACTGGGACGCAGGTTGGAGTTTGCTATAGGTCGTTTCCTCTCACAGTCTGGGACTTGAACACCACATTACCCATTGGTCGTTGCATGAGGCCAACCGCTAGCCTAGACCGTGCCGCGACCTCTGCGCAAACTTGGTTCCCCGTGGAACTTTTCGCATGGAATCCTGTTACCGGTCATATCATTGGCTGGTACAAGGGCAACACCCTTTTCAAATGGCACCCGTTGACAGATGAAAACCATGAAGTCTCAGCCTCTGTGGACGAATTGATCGCAAGCCCCAACGGCAAAGTGTTTGTGACAAGCGACAGCAATGGGACAGTCAAGGTCTGGAACTTTGCATATTTCACCGTCATCTACCAACTTTCATCAGGAGACTTGGTCAGTGGATTATACTTCAGCCCAGATTCAACGCGATTTTATGATATCCGAGGATCCACTATCACTGCGTGGGAACCCAGTGGCTTAACCCGGCTTGCGGAATCAGAAGAGACTTTCAGCGATACCGCTAGTGATGAGCAGCGTGGCACGCTCATTTCTCATGTATCCGAGGCGGATGCCCCACAATATCCAAGTCTTACCGCTCTCTCTGCGGCTCCAGGTGGCATGTGGTATGTGACTGGGAATGACGACGGCGAGATCTACCTTGCGGATACGCAAGCCACGTTCCAGATGGAACTGACACGCTTCCACAACTTTCAATGTGTTAGTCATCTCATCTGGGGTCCAAGTGGCGGAATTGTCGTTGCCGCTGACCTTGCCGCTGACGTCCGAATAATTCAGATCGACAACACAACCTCAGGACGTCTCAAGTCGACAGATGTTCGGCACTTGGAACGTCCCAAATTGACCCTCGAAGGCGGTGCTATCCATCAAATGCTGCTAAATTTTTCATCACGGCTGCTTCTTGTCATCAGCGACAGCCTTGCTCAGATATGGGACATTGTCGACTCCATCATAAAGACTTCTACTCCAATGGCTTGCGCTTCTCAGCAGGGTTGGCTAGATCATCCTACCGATCATGAGCTGTTCTTGGGAGTTGGGCCTGAACACATCAGGATATATCAATGGTCCAGTTTACAACAAATACACCATTTCAGGCTCAGCAGCGCAGTTTCATCTCTGGTGAGACAGCCGACCTCTATTTCTCTATTGGACGAAACAGTCAGTAGTGTACATGCAAATGCACTGTCAAGCGCGAGACAAGAACCGGTTACCAAAATTAGCAAAGTTCTGCTCACCCAAGATAGTAAGCACATGCTGGTGTATCTCAAGGAATACATACCGAAGACTAGCGTTCAGAAAAATCTTCTTATTTTAGAAGTGAAAGCACTGGATACAGCTACAGATCAGGGCAAGGGAGCTGTGCTTGAATACGTACAGATTCAGAGACATCTCGCAGACAAGATTGAAGTACCCTTGGGAATCTTGCCAGGAGAGCAGCTGGTCTTCTTTGATCGGGACTATTGGCTTTGCTCGGTGGACTTAACCAGACAATCAGATACGGATTTCACGCGCCACTACTTCATCCCAAGGGATTGGACAAGCGTTGACGGTCTGGCACAGAGCTTAATATTACAAGAAGGGACGTTGCTTTGTATCCAGGAAGGCAGTGTTGTAACAGTCAGAAGCAATTTTGGTGGTATCGATGCTTAAGGCTCTTCGACCGACAATAGAAAGATTGCTCCCCAAGTTGCATTTACAGCACATTATTTGCTTGATCAAGAGCGGCCTTCACCTTTTATTGACTACAATATCACTTATCTGCTGTGGGTGGTATTCTGTGGCCACAACGGCCCAACCTCACTGTACGTGAGCGGCGGTGGTTTTGTCGGGAGCATTCTGAATCTATCACAGATGGTGCATGCTCCTCGTCTGTAGGACATTATTGTGAACCAATACCCCGCTTGAATGCCCTTCTAAATACAGATCCTCACATGCCAACCCCGCATTACACCACGTCTCATGTGTCGAGATCCGCTACATATATAGCCCTGCTTTGTCCACCTCGCCGCCTCACAATCTAAAGTTTGAAACGAATCTACTCGGCAGGAGCCGAAGATTATGTTATAAGTGTACTGTTCGCTCCCATAGCATGCGATCCTCTCAGCTCGACCTAGTTTTTATGGACGTGCTAGGACGATTTGTGTTGGAATTTTCTACACCGCCTCGAAGGAAAACCGGATGGAGCTCAAGAATGTCGAAGGTAGCTCAACGCCCGTTGTTGAGGCAGTACCTGTCCCATATACAGTCTTCGGGCAGAGTCAAAAGCGTCTGCTCATTGCATTGCTTGGCTTTGCTACCATTACTTCTCCATTGACGGCCACGATCTACTTTCCTCTTCTCCCGTTGCTGAGAGAACATTTCCACACGACCTCTCAGGCCATTAACCTTACCCTCACAATCTATATCATCTTTCAGGCAATCTCACCTGCGATATTCGGACCATTGTCAGACTCCATGGGCCGGAGACTGGCGTGTCTGTTTACACTGTCGCTGTACATGGCAGCGAACCTGGGCTTAGCACTTAACAAGAATCACTACGGGCTTCTGCTGGGGCTGAGAGCAATACAGAGCCTCGGTGCAAGTGCCGCTTATGCCATCAGCTTTGGCGTTGTCGCTGACGTCTGTGTGCCTAGCGAAAGGGGGAGGATGCTGGGACCGGTCAGCATGGCGTTGAACCTGGGCGCTTGTATTGGGCCAGTCGTAGGCGGATGGGTTGCATATTCCAGTGGAAGTTTCGAATGGATATTTTGGACCCTGGTTATTGTTGGAGGTGTGTTGTTATTGCTGGTTGGCAGCTTCTTGCCGGAGACGGCTCGATCACTGGTAGGCAATGGCGAAAAGGAAGCAAGTCTGCCAATGTGGGAATGGACCTGGCTCCGTGTCATCATGCGGCTCACCTCATTCGATCTACCGGTGAAACATGCGAGACATGCACCAGGGACCGACCATGAGCTTTCGGGAGGAAGGTTAGAGAAAGAGAATACGCCGGCCAATCCAAAATTACTCTCACGGCTCCAGGTCGGCAACCCGCTCACTTGCCTGCGGATTATTTTCCATCTCGATACCTTCTTCGTGCTCTGGATGCACGGATCATTCTACACGGTGGATTACTCGCTGGTCGCCGCTATACCGGACATATACAAACAGATCTATCACTTCAACGAATTGCAGATTGGGCTGACGTACCTACCGCGTGGCGTTGGGATCATCGTTGGTGGTTACTGCATTGGCAGAGTCATGGATTTCAACTATAAAGCGACGGCAAAAAAGATCAACTGGAACATCAACAGTTTTTCAGGCGACGACTTGAGAGAGTTTCCAATCGAACGAGCTCGAGCCCGCGGCAGCGGCTGGCTGTTGCTCGTTTCCACGTTCGGCCTCATTGGATACGGCTGGGCTGTACATTATCGTGTCCACGTATCAGTCTTGCTGATATTGCAATTCATGCAAGGTTTCTGGGGCACATGTTTCTACACGGTCTACAATACGTTGCTGGTCGATGTGTTTTCACAGAGTCCGAGCACGGCGGCGGCAGCTACAAGCATCACGAGATGCGCCATGGCAGCCACAGGTGTGGCAGTCTTGCAGCCTCTGCTCGAAGCCGCAGGTAGAGGCTGGTATTTCACCGTGTTGGGTTTATGGAGCGGTAGTTTTGGCGGAGTGGCATTGTGGTGTATCAAGAACAAAGGGATGGATTGGAGAAAGCGGCGACTGGATAAGCGGCCGGTGTCTATTATTTTGGGTGAGCAAGGCGAATCATCAACTTGCAGGCAGAACCAGCCGTAAGCGGAGAGCAGGAGACTGAAAGTGAATGCCTTCTTGCCCAAGGAGCCCTCGTTCTGGCGGTAGGAGGTCATTCGGTATCCTGGGAAGCGCACAATATCGGACCGGAGTTCGGGTCCAAAATCGGCCTCGGTGTATCTTTATCCCGCCATTTCAGAGCCTGAAGGCCGCGGGGTTGTATCGCGTTTTCTCTCGTTCAACTCCCTCCACGCCCTCCAGGTCCTGTCTCGGATGCAGAACATGTGGGATCATTGGCTCTTGTTTCTTCCGACATCAAGATTTCCAGCTGCTCTAACCGCCTAGTCCAATATTCTCCCGATCGCCTTACCGGTCACGGCCCGCTTTCAGGTCTGAATAGCTAGAAATCGCGTGGATGTGGCATCGCAACACAATGTCCGTTCTTCCTGTACTCCCAGACCCGGGACCAAGGTGAGCAAATATTGAGCAAAGTACTCGCTGCCGGAGAAACGGTATTGAATGTGATATATAACGCCTTGGTGTTTTCGCTGTGGATCTTGAAGACGAGTCCAGCAAAGGCGTAACACCACTTCTGCTGTGAAATTCAACAGAAAACAACCCGGCTATCATTTTTACTGCACCAGAAAAGAATACTTGAAACAGAATGTCTCCAGCAACGGCGACAACAGAAGAAAAGCAAACACCTCACGACCTCACCGGCGTCAGTAACCCGTCTAGTATTACGGGCAAACTCAGCACCTGGATCCACGACACGACAATCAGCTCCATCCCCGACGACGTGGTAAGGCGGGCAAAGTACCTCATCCTCGATGGCATTGCGTGCGGTCTGGTCGCTGCCCACTTACCATGGTCCGAGGTTGCGGCGCGAGCAATCTTTGACATGGAACCAGAGGGTCAATGCACGATCATCGGGTGGGGCGGGAGCAAGAAGCTGTCCCCGCTCGCAGCGAGTATATTGAACAGCACCTTCATCCAAGGCTTTGAGCTCGACGACTACCACTCCACCGCACCTCTGCATTCGTGCTCCATTCTTCTCCCTGCTCTTTTCGCCGCCGCCGAGGCAGAGACCTCGCGCGTATTCTCTGGTCAAGACTACCTCAAAGCTTTCATCGTTGGCTGTGAAGTTGGTCCCCGTGTCGGGCTGGCCCTCCATGGCGCAGATCTCCTCTCGCGTGGCTGGCATTCCGGAGCCGTCCAAGGGCCCTCAGCCTCTGCCGCTGCAGTAGCCTCGCTGTTGGACTTGTCGCCAGGTTACATTGAGTCCGCACTGGGGATAGCCTGTACACAAGCCGGTGGATTAATGTCGGCGCAATTCGGTTCCATGGCAAAACGTATGCAACACGGCTTCGCGTCGCGCAACGGTCTCTTCGCAGCCTTGCTCGCGAAAGAAGGGTATACGGGAATCCAGGAAGTCTACGAGACACCCTACGGCGGATTTCTCTCCATGTTTTCCGAGGGAGTGACCAACTTTAGCCCAAAGTCCCTACCTGACGAGCTCATTAGTGGGCTTGGGGAGAAGTGGGAACTACACGGTATACGAGTCAAGCTGCACGCCGCCATGGCCGCCCTACACGGGACGATCGACTGTATCGAGAAGCTACAGCGAGAACACGCGCAGCTCTTCGCGGCCGAGAATCTAAGGAACATTGAGGCGATTACGACTCAGCATTCTAAGCCGGCATTCGAGCACGGCGGCTGGACCGCGCCGGCGAATAAACCGCTCTCCTCGACCGCGGCCCAAATGTCGATCCAATACGCGGCGGCCGCGCAGTTGGTCGACCACGAAGTCCTCATGGCGCAGTTCGGCGCGGACAGGCTGAACCGCACGCTCCTACGCGAGCTGATGGCCAAAATAACCCCGACGCACAACCCAGAGCTCGACAGCGACCGGCGCAAGGGGTGGCGGACGGTCGTCGCGGTGCGGTTTGTCGGCGGAGAAACGGTCGTGGCCCAGGTCGAGGGTCCCAAGGGCATTATTCCCCCCGCGACCGACGAGGACATTGTGAATAAGTGGCGGATGCTCGTGCGGACGTGCTTGACGAGGAGAGGCGGGATCAGATCGAGAAGTGTGTGTTGAGCCTGGACATGCTGGGCGATGTGAGAGAGCTGATTGCGCTGTTGGAGGGCGCCGTCAAGTGTCCTATCGTTGTGTGAGTGTAGCGTGTGCACTCCGGCCTCAGGCCGACGGCCCAAGCTTCAATGTCTCGACTCTCGGTTTTCTTTGTCATTTCTTCTCTTCTCTTCTCTTCGGTTCTTCTTTTTTTTTTTTTATATACCCTTTCCACGATTTCCCTGTTCTCCGTCCTGTCTGAGGTTCATCAAAAGACCACCATCTCATAATCCACATACATGACACACCCCAGCACGACCTCAGCATGCAAGATCGTTACATAACTGCATCTGTACCTGTGTATATCTAGTAGTATGCACTTATACTTCCGGGGGAGACCAAGCGTGTGGGTCCCTCGACACGACTAACGATTACTGATCGTGCCAGACCAGACCCCGAGGCCGAACCCCCCAGCCCATGCCCAGGTACACAGATACAGCCCAACACAACAGGCCTTTGGCACGTAACCGCGGTCCCTTCCATGATGATTTATTCGCTCGCAAGAACACCGCTTTCACAGCACTGTCGCCCATAACGTCTAGCAGCCCATGCCCGGGCCCTGGCAGACCCAGCACACCTTTTGTTTGTGGCTCTCTTCAGGAACCTTCTCTGCTCGCTAATCCTAATATTAATATTCATACTCCCGTACCGGTCCTCGGCTGCTCTCTGGCATGCATGCGACTGCAAGCCGCTGAAGAGACACTTCCGCTTGAGGCAGAGAGTGCGCGAGCGAGCGAGCGGACCCTCACTCACTCACCAATTCCACTATGGATGCGGATGTATGCGCGCGTGTGTATGTAAGCTATGACAACAGGTGCAGCAGGTTAGCCCATCAGTCAGGGCCAGGGCAAGGGCCACGGTGGTCGAGCGAGAAAGCAAGTAAGCTGCCTGTCCAACCCAGAATAGAGTTGGACTTGAATTTTGGCTTGATCGACGCAATTACAGGACGATCATGACATATGTACCCTGACAGCGATTGACACCCTCTCAGCGGCTGGCCAGCAGCGGAAAAAGAAAGAGAGAGAGAGAAAGAAAGAAAGAAAGAAAGAAAGCTTCAGCCTTGCGTCGGTTACGGACCAGTATTTTCGAGGGAGACGCAAGGAGGTGCCAGAGGCGTAGGGATAGGATGACATTTTTTGCAAGTACTGTGGCATTTGCGTAATTCATGGTCTAGCTTGCTCCCCTGCTCCCCCTTCCTTACGGAGGGAGGATCCATGTAGCTATTATGTCATGGAGCCCTGTTCCAATCAAAATAATGTCCAACTTCTCCAGAAAAAGGGGACACAGGGGCACACTTATGTGTTCGTGTACCTGAACACCGTACCGAGATCCCGCTGTTCAGTTCCCTCTCAATGCGAACTCGCCCCTGGTTTGGTCCCAGTTCGGCGGTTATCCTTGCGTTAAACCCTTTTGCAATTGGCTTCTGGTGCCGTGGGATTCGAGAGCGCATCAGAACACGTTTGCCTCCGACCTCGCCCCCGCTTCATCTTGGCGTCGTCATCATTAAACCGTTTTGTCGTGATGACTGAAGGTAATCATATACTCGTCGCCCTCCTGTACACTTGCTGGTGCTTTCGTAAACAGCCAGCTTCCAAGGCACACAATCAGGCACACGGTAGTCTGCTTCGGTAGCCGATACCGTATGTAATTAGGTACCTGCATTGCGCCGACCCGCTGCAGCCTTCTTCTAGGAGACTCCCCCTGCCGCAATGACGGCGGTATCAATCCTTCGAGGAACTCCTGCTTGCTGCTTGGTCATTGTCGAAGTAGATCGTCCCTTCTCCTTCTGCTCTGGGCCAAATCGAATCCGCGGCAATGCTGTTGAGATCTGTTTCCGCTTCGTCAGCTCGACAAAAATGTCGCACTGATAGCTTCGCAGCTGTCGGCTATATGCCAGGGGAGAGGAGTCTGAGGCAATGGGCGCGGAGAAGTATAAAGGGAACCGGATGGCATCCACGTCGAAGAAGGTCAGTCAACTCAAACAGTGAACAGCAGTCACTCACCTGCACGGCACGACCATCTTCAATCGCAAGTTTCCATCACCAAGGAGGTACCGATAACAAACCAGTGTCTTCCAGACATCGAATTCTGAACTCACTTCTCCAGAACCTCCGCAGCAATGGCGCACTTCCCTCCTTCCTTCGGCTTCCGAGTCACGCCCTCTCTGCACAACAAGCCGGAGGGCCCTACCTTGCCTTCGAACAACCCTGTCCCCACGAAGCCTTTCGTTGTGGTCGTGACCGGCGCTGGCAAGGGATTGGGCTTCCACACCGCTCTTGCCTATGCCAAAGCCGGTGCCAGCGGCTTGGTGGTTTCCTCCCGCACCCAGTCCGACCTCGACGAGCTCAGCCGTCAATTGAAAGCCGTCAACTCTTCCATCAACGTGCTCGCGCTTGTAGCGGATATGGCCAAAGAAGCCGACGTTGCCAAATTGGCGGCGGAAACCAAGGCTCGATTTGGGAGAGCCGATGTGGTGATTGCCAATGCCGGTGTGATGGGCAAGTATTACACGGCCGAAGATGGCTCGACTCGTCTTCCGTACAACGTTGAAGAGGACCTGGACCTCCCAAGCGTCGTCGACATCAACTTCGTGGGCTCCTATTATCTGGCCAAATACTTCATTCCACTCCTCAAGTCTTCACCCAACGGGGCTCAAGCGTTTATTGCCATCAGCTCGGTCACTTCCCACTTCCCCAACAGCGGCTTCACCCCAATGGCGTACAACATTGCCAAGCTGGCGCAGAATCGGTTCGTCGAAACCTTGCACAACGACTACGCCAAGTCTGGTCTGGTTTTTTATGCCGTGCATCCTGGCGTGGTCCTGACACCACAGACGGAATCGCATCTCACAGTTTCTGATGGCGCCAAATGGAAGCCAAGTAAGTACAAACGTCCCCCAAACACCGATTTCAGGGCTCGCACAAGAATGCTGACTCCCGACTGTATGACAGTCTTGAACGACGACATCGGACTGTGTGGTGGTTTCTTGACATGGCTGACGGCCTCCAAGAGGGATTGGTTATCGGGCAGATACCTCAACAGCAACTGGGACGTCACCGAACTCGAGGCCAAGAAGGATGACATAGTCAGCAGAGACTTGTTCAAGTTCCAGATGGCTGTCTGAGTGTCGCCCATCCCTGCAGCGATGGAGAAAGCGGATGCGAGAGAATAGAGCGTAGGTATTAACCTGGCTGGCTTGTACCACTCTCTGACGATGGATAGTCATAGACGTCAATTGAAATTTGCCCTTGGAATCGAATGACGTATCTGATCTTCCGATTTCAACCCCCCTGGTCAGTATAATCATCCACTTACTTTTTGAGATATGTTGCCAGTATACGAAATAGAAAATTCCCTATTTGCAACATCAGGCACAGGCCACAGGTCTTGGAACACCTGCCCACCCACTGTCTACACGGCTTTATAATTCGCGACGCATTCAAGCTCCGCCTCGCTCAATGGCGGTCCTGGCTGCCATCAATATGCTCGAGAATCGACTGAACTGTTGAAGAACGTTTAGTGGCAAGATCCCCATCCCAAAAGCACTGCTGAGTGGGATATCTCTGCTGATTAACGAGCCCAAGACAGTGCTTATTTGCGAAGTCTTTGACATTGTCCACCGGCTATTAGCTCATCCAGCGGAGGAGGGACAACTTGGCTTCTCAGTGAAGGCTCCTGGGAATGAACGATCTGCTGGTTGCCACATTGCGGGATCTTCGACAGCTCTGACATGCTTCGAAATCTCAACCTTACCACCGGTTGTAGCTTCCTGGTGGGATCTCAGCTGGCAACATTCTCGATTATCAAAGGAATGTCACACAGGAATACCGAGGACTTGGGATCAATTGTTGATGAAGGGGCTTGCAATCGAGTGGCGTTCGCGTCCAAGGCTTGTTCGCCACAACATGACGAGCCTGAGAGACGACAGGGTCGAGATGTTGGCAGATTGTAGACCATGGATACTCACCGACGCGGCTGCAGTAAGTGAGAGTGCTCCATCAAGGACGAGAGTGGATTGACACCCGAGCATTGCCATCGACGTTCATTATCGGGATGAGGTGACACAGCAGCAGCTCACCGAATTTTCCAGAACAAGCGGGTGACGGGAACAAATGGCCGCTGAAACCGACCACAACAGCAGCACGCGGTACCGAAAGGAGGAAATCGTCGTGACAGTGACACCTTCTCACCGAACCGTTGTCGAGGCTGTGTACCCTCAACCGCATCTTCGCCTTTGCAGCTGCTTCCATGCAAAGTGGTGTCCCGAACGCCCTTTGCTTCATGATGTTTGACATTCACCGCTCTCGCAGGTACGAATCCTCGAGTTGCTAGTCTCTCCCCTGTTATAACTTCTCCGTGTCTTCTCAAAAGTGTGAGACGGACTGGATCAACGTTCACCTGCGCAAACAAACTTCACTTGAGGAATTTCCCCAACACATGTCCCGAATCTCTGTCGCCACTGGCACTGGATGACCTGAGATCTTCTCTGGCGTGTCACGGCCTGAGTGCAGACTTCATCACCTTCGCCTCGTTCGTTTCAATCCGTCGCAACAATCAACAGACCAAACGCTCAGTGACCAAAGGCACAAACGAATACCCAGTGATATGATGGACAACACGTATAAAGGCAGGTCTGCATCTGCCGCTTTTCAGCTCTCTCCCTTCTCCACATACTCAAGCACCTCGAACAAAACCAAGACAACCACTGCGAAGAGACAACCGACCGAGAATAAATATACTCAACCTCCGGGCAACCGATCTTCAGCCAGACACCAGAACAACACACCAAAGCAACCACAGTCCAAGATGCCTAAGTGTGCGTATTGCGGAAATCAGTCCGACTATTACTCATGCAATTGTGGCTCGGAATATGCCAGCACGTCGTCCGTCGATAGGAATCCCACATCCTTGAACGACCCGAAGCCAGAGATGGGCATATCGTCCTCCCTTTCTGGAACCAGATCGGGTTCCTCTTCATATACGCCGACACGATCCCACTATTATGTTGGCAAGCCAGGTGGATCTTCGAGCACTCGGGATCGGAGATGAAGTGGCTTCAACCCACCTCTCCATACCAAATGAGCCCATTGGCTTCTGTTTTCTTTCGACGTCAGAGTATCGATGGGCTCAACTCAATGAAAGTCAACCGGCAAGTTGGTGCTTCAATCATCCTCGGGCACCGATGCTGACAGTCCACGTGCTCTGAACAGTACAACAAGCATCACAACTCGGCTCGACATATAGGCTGGAGTCCCCGTTGGGCCAAGTAGGAGGACGCAATGAGCTGAATTGTTCGTCAGAGAGTACATCCACCGTGTGGGCTGGGAAACCCATGTTGAGATCGATAACGTGATGGTGCATGACTCCAGGCAGGCTGTACGTGAGTAGACAAGAGACAAAATTGCTAAGCCCAAGATTTCCTCCATCTTCCAGTCTCTTGATTGTTAGCGTGCCTGGTGTCGTACAGGCAGGAGAATGGCGTTCTCGACCAGCCAACATCCCTTACGCAGAGCCTTCAAGACAATGGCCACCTCGTCACTCCACTTATCCCTCATCTCGGCCCACTACTTCGTTATCTCCATCAAATGCAACTGCTCTTCCTTCCCTAACGCCGAGCTCGTCCAGAAAGAGCCGAAGATGGTACATGACGGCAGGAGACTGGAAAAGGGAAGGCAAGCCACCGCGTTGCTTGATCAGAGCATCTAGACCTCTCATGTGTATCTTCATCTCCTCGATATTGAGAAACCTTGATTCGATCACAATGGCTTCAATGATCAAGACTAATGCTTCGCCGGCGTACCTCGTCGCATCGTCCTGGAGGAGTCATCCAATGAATTTATACACCTCTGCTTTACGGCGAAACGAAGATGGTTGTTCGGAGAGACGCCCTAGGATGGCGGCGTGTCGTTCTGCTGTAATTGACATCTATGTGAACGTTTGAGGGTAGTGCTGATAGGAAGGGAAGCAAATATCTCGGGAGGTGCAGAAAGGGCTCGAACCGGTCGTCCCATACACAGCCGTGGGCACGAAATTGAAGCAGTTCCACAGGGCCTTCTTTTCGGTGTCAGCGAAAGTAGTCGGAAGGATGTCGCGAATTGTTGGTGTTACGGCGTAGCTTGAGTGCATGATCCTATGCCATGGATTTGCAGTGATGTCACCATAGCTCAATGCTGAAGACGACGATTCTTCAACCCGGCTGTCTTGACGTATAATGCCGCTGTGAGACTTGACGTGCCAGGATCAGGCTTGCGTTGGCAATGGCCTCTGTAATTGCTCTTCTTGTCGAATCATCAGGACATGTCGTGTTAACGCAGGTAGAGTTGTTGCTCGGATGTTTAAAATCAAATTGGAAGATGTCTTTAACTTTCTTCTTTGCTCTGTTCTGCTGCCTTTTGCATGACAATCCAAGTTCGGACAACCAAAAAAAAAAAAACCAAGGGCGAGCAACTCCATTTCTTCTGGATATTGACCCCGGTTTCGCCCAGGATCGGCAAGAAAGCCTGAGATGGACCTTGTTGATGCCATTCCCCTTGGTCTGATGGTCTGATCGGGGGAGTAGATTTGTCTAATGAATAGTGTCTCGGTTAGGGCGGTTTCTAGGCAGTGCGCCTCATCGAAGTCCAAAAGGTCCAGTTGGGGTTTCATCTACAGCACAAATCAATGAGCGAGCAATGTGTAAGCATCGTGTCACCGAGGTCTCGTCAACTTGCATGGTCGGCGACGGTCGAGTCAGGTTGCAGTGGTGCCCTCCATGGACGAGAACTGTCATCTCCAGAATGATGTAGGCAGAGATTTTCGGACAGCACACCGTGATGAAGACACTGCCCCTGAAGATGGATGAGAGACAGAGTGTAGCGGGCGACGATTAGAATGGTGACTGGAGAGAGAGGTCAAGGAGATGGAGATGTTGATTTGCAATTGGCGGGCGAGTCTCGGCCGAATTGCTGGCTGTGCTGAGTGTGTGAGCAGCGATGCCAGTGGCACTATCAAATACATGTGCTCACTCCCTCTTTCGGCAGGGTAGTCACAGTTCAATGTCTATAATTTGCGGGACAGCCGGATCCATGTGTTGCCTACAGCTATCGAGTTCATCATATCGGAGAACATGCTTTTCCTTCCTCCCGATCCCTCTTTTGCTCCGGCCAACGCTTTCTATCGCGGGGCCGTACTGATTGCCACATACGTTGGAGCAATCACCGTTCAACCCAAGAACCTCCCTCCTTCAAGAACACCACGTTTGGCGCAGTCTTGACCTTGAGAATGCTCATCCCAAATTTCCCCAGCTTGGGACAACCAGCAGCAATCTTCTCGACGTCTGTCAGCTTCGCCACAGTCAAGCCGGATTTCCAGTCCTCGCCCTCCTCCTTGGCCTTGTCGGGAACTCCAATAACTTCGATCCCTTCCAAGACTGAAGCCGCTCCTTGCTGCTGCAGGCCTTCTGCCAACTTATTGGCCCAATCGTCTTCGAGAAGAACGCTGACGGTGATGTCAACCAAACCGGCCTGTTCACCTCCGGCACATGCATAGACCACCTCACCCACCTCCGTGGGACGCAGAGACCACATGCCCAAATTCAGGATCTTCAAGCTCTTCAATTGTCCTCCGTAACTCATGCTTTCGAACCTCTTCCTTACCGCGGTAGGCGCTCGTCCATCGCTCGCAAACGGGAGAATCCCCTCGTTGATTTTCTCCATCTCCTTTTTCTTCCCGTCTTGCCCTTCAGGGGCTTCAACGAGATCGTCCTGTCGCTCCGGGACGAAGTCAAAACTAGCACCCACCAAACCCTTGACAATCAGGTTTGGCAGTTCCTCGCCTTGAACTCTGGCCAGGAAGTCGCTGTCCTCGTGTCCACGAAAGGTGTAACTGACGTTGACGAGCTTCAATCCCTCCCCAGCGTTCTGTTTGGCACGTGCTTCCAGAAATCCGCCCACAGTCTTGAAGAACCCGGGCCGTGCGAAGGAATCGATGATATGCAGTTCTTGGAGATTCGGCAGACACTCGAAGAACTTCTCTGCATCTTTTCGGGATGCCTCGTCGAGACCATCAATCAAGCAACTGAAAAATGTGACGCTTCTGATGTTTGGCAGTGACCGGGCGATTCTGGTGAGAAAGGGGGGGGTGCCAGGGAAACCTAGACCGAACAGCTCGAAGGTAAGATGAGTGATGGATTGCGGCAAATCCGGTAACGGCGGCTGAGTGACAATGGCATCGCTGTGGGTTTGAACCATGTTTTGGTACTCATCGAGCTTGATGTCGGCGGTGAACGTGAGTTCCCTGAGGTGAGAAGCATGGGGAGGGAAGTCTGGCAATTGGAATTCCTTCAACGGGATCTGCGCCGCCAGAGGGTATGAAGCAGGATCTTGAGACTCGGAGGGTGCGGCCTCTGTCGAGGATGGACCGTTTCCCACGGCGGCCATTGTAGATTTTTTGACTCTGAACCCCAACACGGGTCCTGACAGGATTCTCTTTGCCTTTTTGCGAGCTTCCCCCAAGTCAACTGCTGAGTATGTATAGAAGGCTATGCGGTGATCAAACACGTTCCTTCGTACCAGCCTCTGAGTTGTGGTCTCTTGAGTTTGCTATCGCAGGCTTCGCTGAGATTGACAGAGAAAGGCAGAGAGACCAGGTATTGAAGAGACAAATTGGGTATTCTCTCAGAAACTGCTTCTCACCCCTCCCCTTGTCTCGCCTGACAATATGCCGTGCTTCGGCGGGATTCCACCAGCATCTCGCGCATGATGATGCACTGGTGCTGATGCGTCTGTCGCACTGCTTACCCCTCAAAAAGGGGAGACGATTGTCCCGCAAATGTGGCGCTGGTGGGCTGGGCGCGGGGAAAGCCCTGCAGGGATGATAGAGTAGGATCGGCCGGATAAGCAGGAAACGGGAGTCTAAGTGGACAGCGCTGCTGTCGAGAGAGAAAGGGGATCGGAGGAATGGCAAAGTGGTTGGAATTGGCAAGGAGTTAAGTGTGCAGGTTGTCGTCGGGGAAATTGAGATTGCAGCGCACTGAACTACTCTCAGAAATAGATTTGTCTGACCGAACTAGTTTTCGGGCATTCGGTGGTCATTTTGCCCTGCTGACAATATACCTACGATTGTGCAATGACAGTCTTTTAGCAACTGTGTTCTCTGCGTGGTCATTCACTTTGATCACTGTTAAGATGGAATCTCTCTGAATCCAGTGGCGCGTGCATCTATTAACTCGTGACATTTGGTACCCGCTTAGCATTTGCGATACATCAGGGCAACTCAGGTGGAAAACAAGTTGTAACTCATATAATCAACCTTCCTCGTCAGGTCGCTCGATATCCCAGCCGCGCATGTGAACATGGAGTATTCCAAAGAAAGATCACGCCCTGTCGACTAATAATGCACGCATAATGACACATGGCCAGCCGTAACGGTCGTACACATCATTTATCATATCCAGGCGTATCAGTCCATATCCTCGAGCCACTCACTCCGAGTTTATGCTCGTAGATGCCGCCGCGCCCTGCAAGACAAGATGGTGCAGGTGGGTTCAGTCAATGCCGAGTTGAACATATGCAGATTTGTGTGCGTAGCCCGACTCTGGAGAGGCTGCGTCTTTTCCGGTATGTTCGGTCCAAGTAATCAGCAGTTTCCATCCTCCGTTGGTGACATCGTCGGCGCCGAAGTAGCCTGCGTGTACGCCGCCAGCGTAAACATAACCTTGGGCAGGAGCATTGATCTTAGCTAAGACTTGCTCATCAGACCACTTGGCTTTCACAATATTGTCAACGTCGAAATCTTTATCCTCCGCATTCAAGTCGAGGTCCAGATGGCGGTAATAGAAAGTATTGTCAGCCAGAGTGTTGAGGTAGATCATGATGAAGCTTCGCATGGCAGGAACATAGATAACATCTAGATCCTGGACCAAGGTGTCGAGCATGACAGCCTTCGAGTCCGACGAGGACATATCCTTGGTCCAGGAACTGCCGTTCCAATATTCATACGTCGATAAATCGGTGTAGCCACTTGGAATTGTCCTCGCCACGAGGACACCATAGTTGCCCTTCCCAAAGAGGTAGATGTGGCCGTCGTTAGCTCCTGTCCCAGAGGAACCCCAAGAACGGATGCCGCCCAGAGTACCAAATGCGACCTGCTGTTGATTGTAGAGCTGTCGAACGACACGTTCGGCGGACGGACCATAGGTTGGATCCACAGAGACTAGAAGGATAGAGTTGCCAACGTTGTTGAAGACTGCAGCTTGTGTTTTCATATCCACGACGTCATACACCAGTGCTGGGTAAAGCAGAGCATGACTTGCATTGAGCGGGATTAGGGAAGACTCGGGCCATACTGCATATCGATAGCCATTCCCCGAAAGATCAATGTTGAAGGATTCTTCTCCAGTCGTCATCGGCGCAAACCCTCGCATTCTGCCAACATCATCTTGCCATTCACCAAGATTGTCCACTAAGTCAAGTGGATCACCGTAAAGCGCCTTCATACCGTCATCTGTGGCCACCGAACTGGACGCAAACCCAACCATCTGGCTGGTGCCAGCGGTCTGATCGATCTGGAAGGTGGCAGTATCACAGAAGATGAAAAGATGAGTTCCATTGATTGTGCCTCCTTTTCCACCATCACGAGACATGTGTGGTACGACCTTCATGTTTGCCAATTTCGCACCACCATGCAACTGGCTTTCGGTCCAGGACCCTGTGTCATCTGCTATTGGGTATTGTGTGATGAGGTCGGTGTTCAGGCCGGGGACCAGTAGGTTGCTCGCAAGCTTCTGCGGGCTCGCAGGCACATGGCTCACGTACTGTGTTGTAGGCTTGTTTGTGGAGCTCCCAAGCATTTTGAGCTCTCCCACACGAAGTGAAGGTGTAGAGCTATCGAGATGAGAACGAGGAGTCGGAAATGAGAGAGACGGAGTCGACGAAGCGCAACTGGAGGCAGAAGGAATGATTGTGGCACCGACAAGATGGATTGTTGCCGAGGCCGGGTTATCCAAGGAAGACTTCAAGTAGCAGTCGTCTGCGTCGTTGATGCGGTCTGGTGCAAAGACAAAGCCAGCACAGCGAGCTTTAGTAGTAACATTCCTGGCATTGTAGCCGTCGCACTGTGCCAAACACGCGTCGAAGGAGCCGGCTAGAACGAAGGGGTAGATATTCTGAGCAGGGAAATCAATATCGCAGATCAGCGTGTACTTTGTGCCATTGGGAGTAGCGCCGAGAAAAGTCGTGCCGTTTACAGCGTTGCATGGTAGGCGCCCAGGGAGAGGCGTGGCAACAGTGCAATGAGCGCCAGAACAGAGAGTGGCCGAATTTGCATAGGCGGAGCTGATTCTAGCTTTGGCTGAGATAGGATATTTGGTTGTCTGCGTTGGACTGTCTCGGCCTGCGAGATGAAGGTGGAAGTTATTGACCCCGTGGGGATGAGTTGCTGTAGGATAAAGGAAGGAGAGAACGAGACAGATCACCAACATCAAGCTGGACATTGAGAAGAAGGACCGCATGGTGCGTGATGCTTCTTTTTAGTCAGTTCCACGCTCCCGTCGTCATGGCGCTCCTGACACTCACCTCTCGCGAAAGGAGTGTTTTGCGGTGACCGAGCCAGCCGGTACAGGGTTGACGACAGAGAGCGACAGTGTTGATTGAAAGGTTGGTTTGCGGGGATGAAGTGAGTAGGATGTTGTTCAGTAATGAATGCTGTGTTTTGGTGAGTAAGGCAGGAGAAGAGATGCTGAGCACGTCTCCAGAATGTCAACACAATGTAAACAAGGTCCGGCAGAATTCGTCTGGCACTCCAACTTGTAGAATGTTGCAAGGCACGGCCACAGGAGATCACTCAAGCAGAAGAAGCAAGCATTCCAAGTGAGTCCAGGTACGTGAATATAGGAAGCAGGATATTGGCTCGTCTTTGCGCTCACCATGTAGCGTCTTCCACTTTATTTCATTTTGCGAATGTCTCAATTTCAAAAGGCTTGACGAATTCACTCTGGAGGCTTATCGCTGTATGCCTCGCTTCATATAGCCTTGAGTCCGCTGCTGCCGAGGATGGACAGAGACTGTCAACGGTTGCACACAACTCCCAGTGCATGGAAATAGATGCCGTTTCAACTGTCACTGAAGCCGCCACCGCCACGAAAATGTTCCAGAACATTTCCTTTCTGTTCCAGCCTTGTTGTCATCTGCTTACCCCCATCACCGGCCACTCCGGGACTAGTTCCTGGAATACCCCAATATTCGTGTAGCCTTTCTCAGTGGCCCTTTTGACAACCGGTCTGCGTCTTGTGGAACCAGAAGTCGTCATCACTCAGCCTTGGTAGCCAGCTCACGAACTTTTGGAGCGGTTGTGGCATTCTTTTCAATGTCTGCAGCCCAAAGCGCTGCTCCCACGGTATTTGTGAACGCGAAAATTAGATTTGCAAAAGGTATCATCTCGAGCAGGAAGGCTGCCACTCCAAACGCTGTATATCCTCCGCGATGTTCCGCAATGTGCATCTCCCGCTGTTTCTTGTTCCATTCCTTGAGCTGAAAATACCTCGTATGTGCGGCTGGACCTGCTCGTTTGCCCTGGAGGGCTATGAAAATGACAGTGCCCACCACAGGGATGAAGTTGAGTGGTAGGTAGATGAGATACCGGATGATGGCATTGGGAGTGAATTTGGCGAATGGTCGCTTGAGCAGCTTTCCAAGTCTAGCGATGTTGTCCCCTCCGGCTTTTATTTGCCTGCCTTCCTCAACAAGGTTGGTGCAATCCTGAGAAAGAAGCGTACCATCAAAGGTGTCAACAAGGGCCTCTTCAATCAAAAATGTCCTCGAGAGGAGGTTGATGAGTGTTGAACTCTCGCTAAGAGTAAGTAAGGCTGCTGAGATCGCGGCAACGGGCCCCGATGTGAAAGCCATCACGGCTGCTTGAGGCACGTACGCCACGAGGAACATGAGGGTGGTCACTCCAACGCTCAGCGTGATGGTCGGAGCCATCTTGGAAGTCAATGGTTTCCATAGGTCCTTATGCGAGATGAAGTAGAAAATACCCTGTTAACAGTCAGAACAGAGAGCCCTCTTTGGATGAAGAGCTTGCCTTGATGGGATAGAGGTAGGCCCGCGATTTCACAGCCTCTCGGGTCATCCTTTTGACGTTCTCTGCCTCTTCGGCGGCAACCTGCTTCACTCGATCAGCCATCTTGATCCGAGACCAAGCTGCACGGAGGCTGATGGAAGGAGAGATCTAGATCCTCGAAAGACTCGGAAGAAATCTGCAACAAGCTCAAGTTGATCCAAAAACAGAATCCTGTCTGGTGTCTTTACGAGAAGCCCTGGTGGCCCTGATGTCATCGTGACACCAGCCGAGACAGATCGCGTCCCCACTTTCGCGTCACGGCGCGGAGGCAGACCATATCACATGGCTCTTCAGATCTGTTTGTAGCGGATTACAGATCCTTTTCTCACCCATTATACAAGTACACTGGAAGCCTGGCGGAAAGGCAAGCCGACCAAAGAGACGTCGGCAACCATGGCGTCGCTGACAAGAGCACACCTGCACTGGCGCCCGGTACCTTCAAGGTAGCGACTTGGACACAACGAGCAGCCTAGACTCAATGTGGGATCGAATACTCCGCTCATTCAGAAAGGGAGCTTGAGAATGATGGTGGACAATAGGGTTCATGGTATCGAGGCACACAGGTATCAAATCCTTCCAAGGACCATTGAAGCGACAGGTTATCTTAGCCCTTGGCGCGCTAGCTTGACACTCCTGTATGGGGCTTCTAAGGTCCTCGGTTTCAACTCGGCTGCTCAGAGAAACATTCTTAGCGTTCAGATAGGGACTACCTCGTAGAGAATTTAACTTGCAAGGATGAGCCACGATGCATCTATCAAGCATCTAGCACCAAGCCTTGAGAGCGCTCTCTGACCCCTGGCCAACCATGGGCGTCTGTGCCATCAGCGAATTGTGCCCCATCGGCAGTACTTCTAAATACGAAAATGGGATGGATGGTTGATTGGACCTGATATTACCGTCTACCGCGATCGACCCGACTGCGTGTGAGGGTTGAAGCTAGAGATCTCGTTGAGACACAATGCAATGCGTCGAAGATGGCCCTCCACCATGTGAGCATGGAAAAGAAGGGAAAATTAGCATTTATGCCCCGTTTAATGTATGCGTTTCCTGCGTGTGTTAAAGGAGGGAGTGATCTGTATTATTATTGTGTTACCGACGATTAGGTCTCTTTGTGAGATTTGCTCAAAGTCTTGTATAAATGCAATAACGGATCAATATTTCGCTGTACGCTACCATACGCCATAGAATCTGATGCCGTTCCGATCGACAATCCAATCCACATGCCCACTTTCCTTCACTCTGAATCGAGCACAACATGTTGGATCATATCTACTATCCGCTTGTGCTGTCCTATACACCACCATTTCAGCTCGGGCACACGCCTTTTCTCGACGAGGCTGTCACTAGCCAAACTCATCCTCAATCCCAAGCACACGGTTTTGTTGTTGTGCCTCTCACCAGCACACAAGATGACTCTCGGGACCGGCCAAATTAACAGGCACAATTATCCTTCTGCTGCTTTCCCCTGTCTGCCAGATTCACCCTCGCTTCCTCCGCCCGTTGAGCTGCGCCTGACAATGCTGCCTGGGTCCCACCACCACTCGCTCCTCGAGCACCCTTCAACGACGTCTCGGGGATCGCGTTTGCAATTGCCGAAAAGACCTCCGCGACGTTGTGGCCCGTCTTTGCGGACGTCTCGAAAAACAATAGGCTTTCCTCCTCAGCGTATGATTTGGCTTCTCGGGTAGAGATTTTCCTTGCATCGCCGGTTTTTGTGTGTTCGGCTTCAGCGTGCTCGGCATTACTAGTCTCGTTTTCGTCCTCGCCTGCTGCGGAGGACGACTCCTGAGAAGCGTCAGCGCTATCGCCGGACGATTCGGCGCACAAGTCTAGTTTGTTCCCGACTAGGGCGATAACAATTCCCGGTGAAGCTTGTCTCTGCAATTCCGCAACCCAGTGCTTTGCCTTTACGAGGGAGGTCGGTTTCGTCAGGTCATACACGACGAGCGCAGCCTGGGCGTTGCGGTAGTACATGGGGGCGAGGGAGGCAAAGCGTTCCTGGCCTGCGGTGTCCCATATCTCGAACTTGATGATTCGATTGGGAAGGGAGATTTTTTGGGTAAGGAACGCAGCTACGGAAATGTTAGTTTAGTGGTCTCAAAAGAGGTCGCATTGGTCTTTGGAAGGCAGAGAGAGAAGCGGTTCCGAAAGAGTAAAAGGGCGGCAAAACTGAGTGGAAAATACAGTGTTGACGGGACGTAGACATACCGCCAATGGTGGGTTCCTTGTTCTCTTGGAAATCATTGTTGACAAAGCGCAGGACTAGGGATGACTGTTCAGACTGTCAGCGATGACCGTGTTTGTTTCTCTCTCCAACGAATCAAATGGCTTTCCCTTCCCCTTCGCTCTAAGCCATCTCTTTTAATTGACGTGAGGATAAGGTATAGCGATTGCAACCGTACAACCACAGCTGTAGTGTCCAAAGCTGTCTCCAAGGTGACGTGACAGGGAACTATTGAAAGCTAGGGAAGTAACAGTAACGGGGTCATGCGCAACCCACCTTTCCAACGGCGGCCTCCCCCAACAGGACAAGCTTGACGCTGCTGGAGGGCTTGGGAGCTGAAGATGAGTCGGCCATGCTATTTCTTCTGATGCTCTATCAATGGTAGACTGGGCCAGGAAACGCAGAGATTCTTTCCCGGTGACTGAACGTGCAGTGAGGAGACTTTTGGTAGGAAGAAGCTCAGGTTCGCTGTTGAGATGGGTGAGTTGAAAAGTGGATTTCGTTGCGGACGTCGAAAATATTGGACTGCCCACGTGCGTTTCTAGGTAACAGATCCGCCGTGAGAAGAGTGATTGAGCGTGCAAAGGTCGTCAGCGATGAGCGCGGGTGTGGAATGAGGATGATGGTTTGGAGGTGGATTGATCGTAGTGTACTCGGTAGACTGACGACGCAGATGATGCCGAGTTCCAGATGCGCGCTGCGGTTTCGGCAGCTAGGTGGCACCGTAGATCTACGGCAGACTGCGGGCGCGTCTGTAGTAATTGCATATTTTGCCTCAAATCGATTTTCCCTTCTGCCTGCGCACTAAGTTCCCCAAGACCATCATTGGGGCAGCCCCTGAGGATCCAAGCCTCGTGCAACAAACCATCAATGAGTCTCGGTGTCAGCCTATCTCTGGCAGCAACCAAAAACGACTACGACGTTGGGGATAGGACGGCTTGACCGAGGATGACAACATTATTCTATTTCATTTAGTGTCAGGAAAGAGCCCATTCATCGACTATGACCAGTGATTGATGACTCCGATGCCCACCAAAGGAGCCTATCGCATCATTTGAACAGGCCGTCTCATCTTGCTAACCACATCATGGTATCCAGGCAGGCACCTGTTGCAACTGGAAATCGTCGACGCAACAGAATAGTGCCTTCTCCCTTCAGACCCAAAACGAAACTCCCAAAAATAGTGACCTGAGTCATGTAATCTATACCGCAATGTTCCTCACCCTTAGCCGTCCCGCCTCCGTATCCCAACCCCCGTCTATATCGCAACGCCGAGATGAAAAGCACTTTTTTGATACATCAAATGTTGGTTGTACAAGAAATGGTCGTGCTGGTCGAGTCCCCGAAAGACAATAATGGTCCTAGCGCCGTGCATGCAAGGGTAAAAGTGTCGCCGAGAACGCTCAAAATCTTTTGAGACAGTACTTGTACAGGGTAGTCGATTCGTCGAAAAGCACATGGGGATTAAAAGTGTCGAGAAACAGGTTGCACGGTCAGAGTTCCGAAAAGGAGGTTTGTGTTGTGATGCGAGCCTCGACGCAGGACCAGCCATCCATTTGGTGGCTTCCGCGCAAAGACTGAGTATTTGTTAACCGGCAAAAGAAGTGAATATCTCGGCGGGATATCGCCAGAAGGCCCTTGGGGCGATGTTGAGGTGATGTGATTGAATTGCAGATTCTTGGGGCCGTTATTTTTGAGGAGGCTTAGGTTTGGGTACCCCTGTCGTGTCGTATCCACCACGGCCCATGTCGCAAGGAGCTGAAGAAGTTGATGTTGATGTGGAAGTCATTGTGTCTGTGTGTGCTGCAGAGGCGTTAGATCTCAAGTTGGCGGTCAGGAGGATTGAGAAAGTTCAGGGGGCAGGCGCCGGATGCCGGCTTATATAGCCAGGCAGCACGGGGATTTCTGGCTGACTCACAGAGTAATATGCGAAGTCCGTAGACTATTTCCCACCTGTCCAGTGAGGTGTCTGAGAGACACGGATGTGATACAGAATTGGCTCGCTGACCGTTGGCCTGGGAAAGGTGACAGTGCGAACGATCTTTTCTGCCAGAGGTCCTTTTGGTCGAGCGAAGGGAGGAATGCGAGAAAGGGAGCCGCGCTGAGAATTTGAGTTTTTGTGCGCGCTGTCAGGAAGTTCCAGCCCAGTGCAAATGTCTTGTTAAGAGTGAGCGACAGATCTGAAATCAGGTCCGATCAGACAGGTAGCTGTTTCCACTTCGTCGAGTCTCGGATAGGGATTGATTGCGGGCAGATAGATTTGGTTCACGCCCAGGTTGGTGTCTGATTTAGGGGGCGGCCGTTGTGATGTGTCGAGCGGATGTTTCTCGAACGTCAAATCTAGGGAGGTAATTCGGTACAGGGCCGGACCACGGTTTAGGTCAATGACAAGCAAAAGCAAGGCAAGACTATGAACAAGCAAAGAACGTCGAGAACTGATGAGGGAGCGAAGGACGTGTAACATTTGTAGGCCGGACACGGAAATGTGATGGTTATAATAGAAAGGGCGGGACAGGGAGACAAGCTGCAACTACCCCCTTATCCACCCCGATCAGGTCGGATGGATACTAAACGGATGGTACGTTAGCAGAGAACTAAGCACTTCGGATTCGCAGGGTTTGTTTTCAAGAGGCTTTTCTTCTTGGAGCCCGGGGAGCCACAAGGCTTCAGCTTGCTTCAAGGGCTGCAGCCTGGGATGGGCGGGTGGTGGGGCCTAACCCGAAGCCGAGTAGCCTAGGGGCCTAGTCTCCCGCGGGAGCCCAAAGGTGATTCCCAAGGGTTTCCAGCAGCACTAAGGGGTGTTTCCATTCTCGAGTCGCAGGCTGACCGAGTCAGAAGGGCGGGCCTGGTCGTTACGGTAGGGGGGGGGATTGTCTTTATCTCAGCAGGACCCAAGGTACTAGGCGGGACTCGAGGAATCGGCATCCGCCGTTAAGCCCGCATGACACTAAAAGCTCGACTCGAGGAGAAGGCAGGATTCTGGATAGATTATTGTTGCGATTGCTCGGGTCCTTGGACGTTTCCGCAGCCATGAATCGCCATTCTCAAACAACGATGGCCGGGATGCCTTGGCCTGGGACCTGATCCCCGATCGTAGCGTGCTGCGCATGGGGCAGCAAAGCACAGTCCCAATACCATTATTGTCTTGTTTTCCCTTGATTCTTTTTTCTTTTGTCTCCAGTGGACGGGAACAGCTAATGACGCATCGAGGTGCCTTCCGAAGTGGGACCGTAGTGAGCATTGGAGGATGGAACAGCGAACAGGGACCGGCAGTCAGGGTTGATTGTCCAGCAAGGGGTGGCCTAGATTTCAGAGAATAGCACCTGGGAAGCAAACTCATTCGAATACTCGTACATTCCTGTTGCGGCCAAGGCGTGAACTCGAGTGACAGATCAGTGACAGTGACATGAACCTGTTATGGAAGCTGAGCCGCCGACACGAAACAGACTTTGACGCGAGGAGGCGAGGAGACGGGTAAAGGCTACTAGACAATGGCCTAAGTAAAGCAAGGACGCGGCGCGTGGATCAGAAGCAAGCCTGATAGAAGCCGTGCCAAACACTAAACGAGGAGACTAGAAACACTGCAGAATGATTGACTGCCTAGGTGCGCAATGAGCCCACACAACCGGGGCTCTGGCGGCTGATTTGCCAATACCAAAAGAAAATGTGAGCCAGTGACATAGATTGACTCATTCATTTACTGTAGCCAGGCAAAATGCGGGAATGACATCGCCCTGCAGCTCGAACACGTAATGACAGGACGGAAAGGCAACCCTCAGCAAAACAAGAGCGCAATGCCTCGACGAACGCAATGGAAAAGCAAAAAGGAAAAAAAAAAATTATGCTTTGGACGAGCCGGACAGGGGGGCCGTGTTTAATCGATACCTACCTAAGATATCGCATCCGCCCCAGGGGACGGGGGACCAGGGATCAGGAGGAGGTTTGGGGGGCGTCAGGCACTTCAGTCACCCCCGTTGAGCGGGTGCAGCGTGGGCGTCTGTAGTGTATCGATGGCCCCCCATGGCTTGCATTGGCGCGTGCCAGTCGCCCGGCACCTTCAGTTCGAGAAATATCCCTGCCCACCTACCCGGTAAGTACTTAGGCATTGGTCCTTGGCAACTCCTCACCAGGCCCCACTGCGCCGTGCCGCAGGCTGCCGGCGTACACCCGGTACCTGCAGAAGCGTCGATCAGAGTTGATGCCTCCTTTCACTTCCACTTCACCCACACCCGCATCCACCATCCATCATCCACACCCACCCTCCCCTCTAGATTTTCTCCCAATCTGTCTAAATTGTCCCTCTCTCAATCCTTCTACTGGATATGGTGCATTCTTCTCCCCTCTGACACGTCACTGGCATCTGACATATTGACGCCAACCTGTCCAGTCTGCAGCCTCAGGTGGAAGAGCAGAACTTCCAGATGTCGGACCGCTCACAGATCACTCACTCACGCAGAACCATCGTTACGCAGTTGCACCTCATAAGAAAAGTTACTACCTACGAATACGGAGTACGGAGTATTCGGTGCACATTGTCAATGGCTGGTTAGCATCGAGTCAGCATTTGTTTTGCCTTCGGTCTCCTTCGTATAGCGACCCTCCCACAGATTCACCTATGCGTTCGGACCTTACGGCCCGCCGTAGCGACCTCCATCCCAACATCCCACAAATTTTAGAGGGGGTCCGCACAAATGGGTATGGTTACTGTTAATCATTTTTCCTTGCTCCGGGACCGGCAGGCGTTGTGCTCGTTGCTTCAGCCTCACTGACACCCTGTAGGCTTTCTCCTGCAGCTAGAACGCAGCTAGAAACGCGCCAGATTTTGGGGGACTGCTTCCGCCCGCTAGGCTCGGACGCACAATGACAAACCCAGTTCACCGCTCCATCTCTGAAACTCAAAGGCTGGAAAATGGAGAAATCCTGTATGGCGGTCTCTCAAGTAACAGATGTTGTTGGGCGAGGTACGCAGGGGAGGACATGTCGGGCCCCTACTGGTGCTGGCTAGATGTGGAAGTTCAAACACCTACTTGTACCATCTAAACTCCGTCAACCAAGGACTCGTATATCTCCATTCAAACGCTTCTCAAGCAATCTCGAACCGAGACCTCGAAGCAACAATAACAATAACGATGCAGAAGGACCAATGCTCGATAATCTGAGGATGTGTCGCACCATTTTGCCGACCAGACCTTCTGTGACACGTTTCCCATCCTACCGTTTGTCCTCCACCTTCTCGATATCAAGCCATCATACCTAGCATGGCTATCAGCGATTGCATTGTGCCTTAATTGGCCTGATGTGATGCGAGAAGCAAGATGGCCCTCCCTAGTCCGACTAAACCAGTCAACCATGTGGCGGTGGGAAGTAGCCGGCTGGTGTGGTTGGGCCGCCGTTGAAGTTAATTTGCGCCACACACAGAACCACTCCGTGCGCAGAATTGTCCTCCAAGCACAGGAGAGAGTTGGATGCGTCCTTGCCGGCACCGAGATCAGACGCAATGATGTCTTTTTCAGTATTCAATGGCCATCTTCACCAGATCAAAGTCGACATTCAAGACCATATTCTGAGTTACATAACGATCTCGGCATCAATATGCCGGCTCTAGTAAAACTGAGCACATTCATCTCGGAAAAGGACTAGTAAAAGAAGTTTGTCCATCTCAGCGGTTACCAAAGCGGGAAAGAGGAATTGTCAATGAACTTCTCCCTTGGCAAGCCCCGGGGAAGTCATTTTAGGTTGGCCTTGTCGCCCATGTGTCGTCTTAGCTCGGCTCCCTCCAATTCCACCACCTTGGTCTCGGAAATTATCTTGTCAGCCATGCAAATCAGGCATAGTCGCTAATGCCCTGTACTTCTACCTGCAGCGTCCACTTGCCGCGGGTCCGCAATGATCCCACTTTCCTGTCGATTGGCGTTCGATGATCGCTTTAAGGATCCAGCACTTATCAACTTGTCGTGCCGAGACATCATTTGGACGACGATGACTAGGTAGACAACCTCCTGGACACGAGCCCCCTCGCCTTCGTTCTCCATAGGTAGGTACAGGAGGGACAGGATGGGACGCCTTTCCATGCTTCCGGGGAGCCTTTATGGAATCGGGTCCTGACCAAGAAACCGGGTCGCCATACACGCATCCCCGGTGGAGGCTCTGTGAAACAGCATCGATATTCGGTTTCGATTTTCGCCTGATCCATCTAAGTCCCAGTTTCGGAAAACTACAGCATCTCGCTTGACTCTCTTTGTCGAGTAACCATCCACTCATTGGTTACGACGTGCCCAAAGTAATTTGGAATGTCGAAAGTACTTGTGAGTGCCTGGCTGCGTTAAATCTGCTGCCAAGGTACTCAGCGGTGACTTTGACACATCTGATTTTCGTTGGGGAGTTATTTCTGCACCCAACAGATTTTGCAGTCCAGCTCTTTCTTCCCTTTCCCGAGACAAAGCTCGCCAGATCGAGTATAGAATTACATTATTTACCTCGTTGATGTCTCCCTGTCAACGTTACACGAGCAATATGTTCCCCAAGGGGCCCGATCATGGCCACTGATGCATATGTTGCTGAGCAGGCGCTTGCAAAGTCTCCATTCTATTTAGGTGATCCCAGCCAATTCTATGACGGAAGATGTTGCCCACCGAGGAATTTCGAATACATGATCTATAAGCCTCGACGTCTCTTGCCAGAGAGGTGGGATATAGATATTCATTGGCAATTAAGTGATGATCGCTAGCGGCGCAGACTGGCGTTGTGGCTCAGATGGGATCAGAGATATTTCCATCAACGCCACATCACAACAAAACAACTATTTTGACAGTCTCAAAATTTAAAGAACGATGGTAAAGAGGGGCCAAAAGTCAAGGGCATTTCTCCCAGGGCTCAGATCGTCACTGACTTATCGCTTTGTCTTTCTATCGGACCACATGTAGACGGCCTCCTCCCACTACCCCTTCTACTATGAGCACAACATGAACTCCGCTCATACTACAGAGAGACCTGGCCGTAATGTCACGCGTGTCAAATTTATCATCGATATCATCAAGGATTTGGACCTATGCGACCAAGCACCGGACTGTGCAGGTTCGCCCTAACCGTGCACGAAGGAGATCTACATTCGACGCGAACCCTCAGCCAATCAATGTTTCCATTTTCATCTCCTCTTATTATTCATTCCCAAGTTTCTCAGGGGAAGGTCTACAGGTCGAAGAATTCCCACTTTAACAGACGCAGGACACTGACAGAGACAGGGAGGGCGATGCGACCCTGGCCTCAGTCATGAGCAAAGCAGAGGCAGGGAGCACTTGATATCCAACAATGATAGCGGTGAACAGACTGAGATCAATGTAACTTCCCTCAATACCACGTAGACTCCTTCTCCACCCCCTACACTGCTCAATTAAGGCAATTGCGCTCGTTTCAGCTGAAGGGCAAGATGTTGTCTGAAGACAGACAGCTCTCGTGCTACGGGCACAGAATGATTTGCACAACATTGCTGGAGATGACGTCGATGTTGGTTGTGTATCTGTCACCACTATACACGAACCGGTTATGCAGATTTCATCTCCGGCTATTGTACGCAACCAATGGCTAGAACAGCGGTCGGTGGTGTCTTGAAGCCAGTCGATCCCAGTGCCAATGCCGACAGTGATAGCTTCAGACAATTCTCGCATAAGTAACACGATGCCTCCCTCGTGGAGCGATGCATCTCAAGACTCCATCCGTCGACCTCCAAATAGTTTTCACTTAATCCCCCTTCCCACAAGCCCGTTGGTAGTTTCTCCTTTGTGATGTTTCTTCCTGTCACCAGGACAATACCACTTCACCGTCCGGGGAGGCAACTCTACCAGAGATACGCATTCCATGTGGAACCATTGGCCGTAGTCACACTAGATAGACAGCTAAAGTCAGCGATAAATGTACAAAGCAGATAACAAACAGCCAGGAAAGGCGGCAAATTGTGTTGGTGTAAGGGGATGAACGTACCTTCTCGTCCAACTCACAACAAATCATTTCCCCCCAACTAACATCCCCACAGAGACAATATCGCTCCTCATCAGGATCCACAATCTCTTGCCTTCCATCAACGTCGATCCTGATCTGGGGTACTTGGGCTGTCGATGATGTCTTCTTGGCGGGCTTGGTCTTGCGCTTGCTGACGCTCACAGCGGCCCCTCCATCTTGACTCGACTGCGTCACCATCCCCGGTGCGTCTCGCTTACTACGGCGGCTTGCCGCTGTGGGAATGGCAGTGACCGCTTTCGGACTCGGTCCTTGCGTTTCTTTTTCGGCGGGTGTTTTCTGTCCTCCAGCGAGAGAAGGCGTCGTAGACGGACGTCGGCTAGATCGCGTCGTAGGGAATTGGGGTTCGACGGATGCAGCTGCAGAGCGCCGTGACGGTGGCCGGGAGGAAGTTGTGGTGGACGCTGGCGGGGTGCTCTCAGGTTTCGGCGCGACTGAATTACGCTGGACACTAGGAGCACGGGTTGCTGGCGCGGGGGTCGGAGTCTTGCTTGCACTGGCAGAAACCACTCCGGGAGCTGTAGCCGTAGCTGCTGCCGCCACATTGAGTTTCAGGGGGATCTTGATGGTTCCCATGCTGGTGGACGGAGGGGGTTCACTGCTCGTGGCGGCAGGCGATGTAGGGGTCGCGGCCGGGATGGGACTGGCTGCAAGAGGCGACGGCTTCGGCGCAATCTTTTGCTTCTTCCTTGCGGTCTCTGGCTCTGCTGATGGCGAGACTGATGATATCGGTGTGTCTTCTGCCTTTCTCTTCTTGGACGTCTTTTCTATGCCTTTCTTCCCCGTGGCGGTTGGCCGGCTAGCGATCGGGGTGCTGGCACTTCGGCTGAGCGACGCAAGGGCTGAGGTGAAAGGGGTCGTGAACAGAGTGCGAAACTTGGAGCCAATATCTCCCAGTCTTCGGGCAGCAAGTTCGGCTTCTTGCGCTGCAAGCGCTGCTTGAGATCGCGCGGGGTCAGGCTTCTTCTCTTTCTTTTCATTTTTCTTTGATGGTTTGGGTTTTGGAGCGGGCGTCCCACCAGCGGCCGTGGCAGATTCCTCCGACTTCTCCAAGATCTCAGGCTCTTGGGTTGGGATGTCCGCCTCCTCAACCTTTCCCACCACCTCTGACGTGTCTGGTTTCTCCACGCTTTCAATTTGATCCAGAGTTTCCGGCTTCTCAGGTCTCTCAGTTTTTGGGGTCAACTTTTCGATGCTATCGATGTCGATGAATCGGGTCCCGTTCGCTTGAGCTTCTGCCTTCGCACGGTAGTAGTTGTCCCATCCTCTGCCACGGTCGGCCAACTCCCGTCTGATCATGACGTCGCTAGGCTCCCAAGCATGATTTTTCTTCATCTTTTTCCGAAGCTTGTACATCTCATACTCGGTCAAGTGCGTCCATGGCCTCCACTTGCTTCCGATCTCTGCGTCCTCGGGTGGAGGACTCGGTTTGTGATATGGCTCAGTTGCCTCCCGAGATTCGCGAGTCTTTTCGTCGACTGGCGGGGGCCTTTGTTTCGAGTGCTTTGCCGGCGCCGGAGGTTTCGGTTGTTTGAGCTTGAGAACTGGGCGCGGAGGTGAAGGGGGTGGGGATTCCCAGTCCGACACTTCTGTACTTGCGATGGGCGAATCGGGATCGTAGGGTGGCATGACATCTCCCGGCACAGTGACACGGCGGCCACGGGGCCTTTTGAGGATCGCAGAGGCAACGGTATTGCCGCGAGGGGGATGTAGGGTTAGTCTCGTCGACGTCCCAGTCTCTATCTTTCGGCCGCTCCGTGAGCGCTTGACTTGCGTTGAGGGTGTCGGCTGAGGAGTTGGATCCCGCGAAGGAGGCTTTGGTATGGCATTCAATTTGGCGATGATGCTTTTCAACCTGTTCTGATGTCGGTCTATAACGTCAAACAGTCGGCAGGCCTCTGCATACGCGGATTCCCGAGCGTTTAGAGCCCGATCCAAACTTGTGGATATCTGAGCACGGAGCCCTTGAGCATTCGGACGGGAGGCAGCTTCAAGACTTGGGAGTGAGCCATAGAGTTTGGCAAGGTCATGGAGGACTAGAGAATTGTTGAGATAGGCGTCGTCGAGGCCGCGGATGAGTGTTAAAGATCGAATGAGGTCGGAAGGGAGATATTCAGTATAGTCGAGGAAGTCAGTCACAGCAGCCTGCGCATCAGGATCGACAGCGCGGTTGCTTGCGATCTCCGCCATCGTCGGCATCGAGGCCAGGTGAGTCGTTATTGTAGCCGGCGCATCGGAGAGATGATCTGGGTCAGGAGGGACAACGACGGATGTAGCGGAGTAGATCGACTGGTTTCTTGACAGAGAACTTGGATGGGAGTCGCAATATCAACTCATACTCGAGGAACGTTCATGTGTCCTTGGGGGAACGGGAGAGATTCAGTCGCGGCTTGTCTGTTGTTTGTCCGCGTACTGTACTACGCACATCCCACCAACGCCTGCCGCAGTTGGAACGCGCATGTTAAGTTGAATCGCCATCGCGATGAAGGCGGTGAGACACGGCAGTATCTTAAACAGTCACGTGGCAGTCAGGTAAAAGTCACGTGGGAATCTGGGATGCAACCAGGACTGCTCTCAGCCTTGTGCCTCACTTCGTCACTTGTTCAATCCAGTTTAAATGATTCTATACGAGCAGGCAGAGAACGGATCTCTGGTGCGCAATAAAAGTTGATGTGACACTCTAACACTTCCCTTCCGTAACTCTCAAGAGAACCTTGCGTCAGGTTTTCATAGTTGAATGTCTTTCAGTCCCTCTCTTCAATCTCTCTGTCCTTTGATGTCACAGCATGCCTATCTTTCTGTCCGCTTGATGCCCTCTTTCGTGTCTAATACTTCATGCTACAGAAAAAGGCCCTTTCAGAGTCATTGAAACGTGCAGCAATCCTTCTTGCTAATATAACTCCATCGATCTTTTCCCCGTCTACACTACCAGCATCCCGCTTTAATTCTTTGGGAGTCGTTATCAGTGGTTCAAAAATTCTCTACATTTGAATTTCAAAGGAGGATCAGGCAGAATGGTCAGCACCACCCCTCAAGATCGATTGAACCAATTGTTCTCCAACCAAGCACTTCCGCCTGCTCCAACTCCCGGGCAACCTCATTTCTCGGAAAAAGAGCTTGAACAGAAAGAGACGAAAGAGGAACGGCCCTGGAGTATCCCCGAAGCCCCTCAACATCCAAGAGAGATTAAATCACTGCGAAAGCAACATCCGCAAAGAGATGCTAGCATTCTCACCAGCTCTGACGACGATGACGATTACGTCTCCGCCTTCAAGCAGAAGCCATCCATGAAGCCCGCCACGAAGACATCACAGCCAAAACCGAGAGTCATGCATGAGCTCAATTCATCTGGGTATCCGAATGAGCCCGACGATCCCATTCAGTATCTGGCTAAAGGCAAATCCTCCAAACGCAATCCCCCCAAAGATGTGACAGAGCATTCTGACTCAGACAATGACGAGTTACCGACGGCGGACGGGGTAGGAAATCCAGTCGCAGGTCATTTCTGTCAGTTCAGCCTGGCTGCAAAGTTTCCATACAAATACATGAACGATGTCAATGATCGTGTCTCGCGCCATTTCTTTGCATCCAACAAATTCTACAATCGGACCTGGGACCTGTAAGTTGTCTGACTTCCCGCCCTTCCTGCCCATCTCCTCGCAGCATCTCAAGCCTGTTGCTCGGCAGGACCATTTCTAATGATTAAACTAGCCACTACCTTCATCCTCCATTCAGCTTGGGCGCGAAACCGATCATCCTCGTACCATATGCACAGGTCCAGCAGCTCATTACAGAGATCGGGCAAGCCTTCAAAATCCCCGTGTCGGTTCCGAAATTCCCGTTTACCCTCACGTTTTATGAGGACGGTACCCCAAAACCTCAATCTTTGGGCCAGTCATGCTCAAAGGAGGAAGCACAGGAAATGCAGATTAGTGTGCCTAATGCTCTGTCCAACCACGGTGAATGTCCACCCGATGCCTCACCTGGAGTCAGACAGCAGTTCGAGGACTTCAAGGACAAGTGTCGAGCTGCCATTGCGGGAGGGAAGAGCACAGGTGGCCGAGCCAAAAAGAAGAGACATGATGACCGTCTACTTGCAGTAAGAGATTGGTATGCGCAGTTGCGAAGAGCTCAACGGTGCATGGGCTTGCGTCGTAAGACTGGCCGAATGAAACACCCAGACCCGGAAATGCCATGGGATGAACAGGAGCAATTCCGTCTGCAACAGTTGAAAGCCGCTTATTTTGTTCTTGATCCACTCGACCTCAACGCCCCAGCTCCATTTCCCTTTGAGGCAGATACTGTTATCATTGCGATTGACGTTGAGGCATATGAACGAGACCACGACATTATTACAGAGATTGGAATCAGCACACTGGACACACTTGACCTTGTCAACATCCCTCCGGGTCCAAATGGCAAAAATTGGATGGATCGTATTCGCTCTCGTCATTTCAGAATCAGTGGCAGAGAGCACCTAGTTAACAAAGATTTCTGTATTGGAAATCCCAACGCATTCCAATTTGGCAGGTCTGAATGGGTCGACCTCAAAGAAGCCGTGGCCGAAGTGGACAGCTGCTTTGAGTGGCCCTTCTCTGTGGAGTACATGCACGCCAGCCTGGTTGATCCGTGGAGCTTTGAGCCAGCCAGCCCAGGTGAAGAGGATAAGGTCTGCAAAGGAACTCATCCCAACTCAGGAGGGGTAAGTGTGAGTCCGACAAAAGCCGAACAAGATGCTGCAAACCAAGCAGCTGTCACCAGCGTCCTGAATGGCATCGGGGATCAGGAAGCCATTGAACGCGCCGTCGCGCTCGCCAAAGCCAACCAACAAAGCCCAGAAACTTTACAGCGTGGACCTAAACAGCGCAATATCATTTTGGTCGGGCATGATGTTGGGACTGATCTCGAACATCTGAGAACACTAGGGTCCAAAATCTTCACGTCTTCCCGTGGCACATATCCCGTTGCCGCCATGGACATGACGGCCAATGAAGAGGGCTGTGCCAAAACCCTGGCATCTATCATTGATGCACTGGATACAGCACCATTATATCGGGTCCTGCAGGAAGAGACTCAGAACCGTAACCTTGCTTCGATTATGAAAGATCTAGGCCTTCCATGCTACTTCCCGCACAATGGCGGAAACGATGCACGGTACACGCTGGAAGCGCTGGTAGCCATGCTCATAAAGGCACGATTGAATCACGACAAGGAGCAGAAGAAAAGTGAAAACGCAGAAGTCGAAAAAATCCGGATGGGACAAGAGTTGGGACCTAGGGCAGGATGCGAATGACGATACATCCAAAGTGCTTGGTGACCCAGCACGGCCAACCACTCCAGATGGGAGCAAGCGCAATACAGAAGATCTTGATGTCTTTGAGGCTGCAATCATAGCTGCCTCCGACACTGAAGCATCTCCCCAACGCCAGAGAGATGATGCGATTGCTGCATTTGCGGAAAGATTGAAGTTAGACCCGACCATTGACGAGGAAGAGCCGAAGCATCATCTCCACTAGACATGGGATGGCAATTGACGAAGTTGTGGTGGCGCCACACCTTGGAGACTAGGGTCTTTGCTCGAACCAGTCGTCCCTTTTTCTTTCCCGTACTTTTTTTCTGTGCTCCAAATGGACTGGTATTTGCAACAATTCGAGGATGGCGGGTTCCTATGATGAGGCTAGTTTCATAATGTGAAGACTATAATTTCTGATGGGCTTTTCGGGTCAACAGGACCGAGAATGACCATTAGAGCTGACACAAGTGGGATTGGCAAGGCTAGAAGGCCGTCTCCTTTTGCACTCAGAAATCATTAAGCGACTTCCTCATCTTCGCAAGCGTTGCGTTTTGTCGAGTGCAGAAATACAGGCACGGTTCGTCTCAACGGAATCGGGACTCGAATGGTTCTGTTCTCGGAAATGTGAACCTCAATCTTCCGCCAAGTTGATATATGATCTTTCGTGTTCACACTTCTTCTGTTCCAGCAGTTGTAACGCCGTCTCATGCCACGCGATCCAGAACGCTTTTCAAAATATTTGTACAACCAGCTCACCAACTGGCCTTCTTGACACCTGGTATATTCCCTTCCAGCGCATTCATCCGGAATTGGAACTGCAGGAGCACAACGTAGTTAGCACAGACTTCCATGTCATCTCCCAACCAACGCTTTCATCTTGTATGCAGAGAAGCAAGATGGGTTCCCGTCGCTTCGCTTCACGAGAACCTTCGAGAACTTACCCTGCCCATCCTGAACTTCCTCAAAACACTCCTGGCTACACCGCCCATAATACACCTGTTTTTTATCTGTGTGGGCCGCGTGTAGCAGTGCATGCTTCTCAACTCGAATTGTGCCTTTGTTCGTACCCAGTCTGGGAGGGAGGTGTTGCGGACGAGGTACCGGAGGGCTTGCCTAGATCATTCAATTCCGTGTTAGTGTATTGAGATTGTTTTTCATGTGGTTTTATGTACCTCTGCGGTTCAAACTGCTCAAACGTCTTCCGTTTTGTGTGGTCGCGGATGATTTTGGAGTTGATGAAGCAGCCCAGGTCGAGCTTCTTTGCGCGAAACTGCGCCATGGCGGGGAAAGGGGTGGATGGCAGCTATCAGATCTGTGTGTAGTTCAAAGAACTTGGTGAATGGAAGGTGGGAGAGTTCCCGGAACTGGCTTGCAAGAACAAAGTTGTTCACATCCGCATTGGAGCTGGAAGAATCAAAAGAGTCTGCGCAGCTCGGCTGCTATGGACTGTCCGTCGAGCCGTGTGCTGATTGGCGGATTCCGCGGGTCACGAGCGCAACGTCTTTTCAAATGACAGTCACGTGTCTTTCTCACTTCCACGACGAGATCTTGGAGCATTCCTTGAGCATCCCTCTCTTCTGTTCGACTCACACACATGGCCGAACAATGCATAGCTAACGCTTATGTGACTCATCTCTGCAAGCACTCCAGCTTCTGAGATCTCACAGAGGACGGCACAGATCCGCCGCAACCATCAAGCACGCGAATACGCTGGTTCAGACAAGCCATCCGAGCCCTCAGTGACTCATGAGAACTCGAAATCCCGTGTCGAAGGAGTTGCAGCTTCACCCTGGGCCCCAATTACACTTTCTCTTTCCGGAGACAGCCAAAGTAGCTAGACCCCTTCCCGCTCGCATAAAACAGTTTCTAGGATAACGATGTAGGACCGCGCTTTTCAACAGCTTCTCTCTGAAAAGGCCATTTCTGCTTTCCATCAGGTTTTCCTAATCGCGCCAAAGCACCATCTCCCGTCGTTGGACCGCCATGCCCAAACCGTCAAAAACAGGCCCATCTACGTCCTCCTTTCAGGATGGGACTATCGTCGTCACTAGCCAGCAAAGCCGTTTCCATGTAGATGCTGTGGATGCACCAACATCAAAGGATATCGATGTCAAAGATCTGACGCTCTCCGTCGGAGGGCGAGACTTGTTGGACCACGCTCATCTGCGAATTGTGGAAGGCGTGCACTACGTTCTCGCTGGACGGAATGGGACTGGAAAAAGCTCACTGTTACGAGCATTAGCGGAACGACGAGTGCCTGGCGTCCCTCGCAATTTGCGTCTGCTCTTGCTTGGCCAGACACGGGTCAGCTCCGATGTGTTGGCAGAATCCGATGAGACCGAGAGCGACACCCTCAAAGTTCTTGAACATGTCACAAGAAGTGACCGACGCAGAGAGTGTGCCCTCCAGGATGCCAACCGCATGTTCTCTCTCACTGATGAGATGTCGTCTTTCTAACATAATCTAGGTCTTGCCGCCGTACTAGAGGATAGAGCCCACTCCAATAAGATTGTTACAACGGTTCGCTCGCTTCAACTTGAGCAGGCAAAACAAGAGTTGGCTGAAGCGCGGCTTATAGCAGCGCGACGAAGTGGTGCTCGAGGACTCAGGGCCCGCCAGATGCTCATAGAGAGGGAGAAGGAGGTGGAGGAAGCGCAGAAACGGTAATGCCTTCCGCTTAGTTGACAACAGGGCTTTTTACTTACGCTGAGCAAGCTATGACGAAGCCGGGAGCGCCGAGGACGAACAAGAAGCTACCAGAATCGGTCTCGATATGCTGGAAGCGACACGCTTGGCATTGGAGGCCATGGATGCTGGTAGCACTGAGGCTCGAGCTCGTACCATCCTCCTCGGTCTACGCTTCTCCCAGGAACAAATCGAGAAACCTGTCAAGTCATTGTCTGGGGGATGGCAAACACGCTGTGACCTTGCATGCGCCTTGATACAGAAGACAGATGTACTGATGCTTGACGAGCCCACGAATTTCCTTGACCTGCCGGCCATTGTTTGGCTCGAAAGATACATCACAAAGTCATTGGCCGGAACCACGGTGATCGTTGTTACACACGACCGCGACTTTGCTGATGCAATTGCTGACGAGGTACTACTCGTTCGGCTAGCTCCCGCCAAAACATTGGAGGTTTTCAAAGGCAATTTGACAGAATATGAATCCGAGAAGCGTCGACAAATTCGACGCATGACCAAAATGGCTGAAGCACAAGAACGGCAGACCGAACACATGAAAGAGACCATAGCCAAGAATGTCAAGGCTGCCAAACGAACGGGAGATGATAAGAAGCTGAAACAAGCGGCGTCGCGAAGAAAGAAGCTGGAGGAACGGACCGGGCTCGAGGTTGGCCAACGTGGGGGCAGATTCAGGCTCAACCGAGACCTTGCGGGATGGCACAATTCAAATCGCGATGGCATCGAGATCCCAGAGTTCGATCCCCCTGTCACAATCACGCTGCTGGAGCAGCCAGAAACGTTGCGCCACACCGGACCTCTATTTAGCTTCGACAGAGTATCATACACCTATCCCAAGTCGGGCGTCTGGACTTTGAAAGACATTGATCTGGCCATGCACCCGGGTGAACGAGTGGGACTGGCAGGTCTGAATGGGAGTGGAAAATCGACTCTAGTCAAGCTCTTGATGGGAGCAGCCACTGGCCAAGATCCGCGACCAACCAAAGGCACGATCACCGTGCATTCCAAGGCCAAATTCGCCTGCTACTCTCAACACGCAGTCGAAGAACTGGAAACAATCGGAAAGCAAGATCCGCAGAGGACAGCTTTGTCTCACTTGATGAAACTACCGGATTGGACCGGAGATGAACAGGCAGCTCGGGGCACATTGGCCAAACTAGGTCTCCGGGGGAACACTGTGACAGACATTCCACTTGCAGCTCTCTCTGGAGGACAACGGGTGCGCGTGGCTCTAGCGGAGGTGTTTTGCAACTCTCCTCATCTGCTCGTCCTGGATGAAGTAACGACCCATCTGGACGCGGACACCATTGACGCGCTGATCGAAGCCCTCAAACTATGGCCGGGTGCTCTTCTTGTCATCACTCACGATCGTCATTTTATGCGATGTGTGGTGGATCGAGAGAAGCCAGTGAGGACGGAGGAGGAGGATGAAAGCAGCGAAGAGTCGGATTCCGATGCAGGTACGCCTGGGATGGTATACCACGTGCGGAAGGCTGGGCTTCGAAAGCTAGAGAGGGGAATGCAGCAGTATGAAGAGATTGTGGCTAAGACGGTGGACAAGCTTGGTATCTAGAGGCGGCTGCTACGGCTACCTCGCTACCTGCTGGAATCGCAGAAGGGATCGGCAGGTATCTGCAACACCAGGCCTGGTGGTCGGCAGTCAGCCGTTAGACGACATACTAGGCTAACACGTGCAGCCTCAGCGCCTCTACAATTGGTGAGTCCTTGGCAAGGCGCCAGCAACCTGCTTCCCTGCTCTCTGCCTTCAACTGTCAATGCCATTGGTCTACAGGTCCACGTCCTCCGTCAATATGCAAGCAACTTGCGAGAGCTTCGGGCTCGACCTACTGTTGCCGATGGTCAAGCTGGTACCACACTCCCGCCCAGCTGTGCGATAAAAAGGTTGAGTATCCTTGGGCAACTTTCCCTTCCTTCCTTGCTTAGAATCCCACGGTAGGTCAAGATCAACATTCGCTATATATATATACCTCCAAGTCTGCCTATCATGTATTGTCGTTGCTCGTGGCTATCATTGGCGCTGCCTCTGTTCTCCTGCCAGCGTGCATATGCCCAGGGCTCCAGTTCCCAACTCCTGGCATACACTGTCCCTGCCGGCTTTCCGACCAGTCTATTTCCCTCGTACTATATTCCCCCTTCACCAAGTCAAGAGGCAAGTCTTTTATGTTGGATGATATCCGAGGGGGTGTTTGTTGACACGCACTTTTCAGCCCCAACCCGTCCTTTTCGACCCAGCACTAAACTATAGTAAGTCCGATCGAAAACATATGATGCTCTTCGGTGCTGACAGGCCAGCTTTCCCCCTGGAGTTGACAAACCAGACGAACATCCCACAAGAAAGTGAAGACCCTGTCTTCTATCCAGCTCCTCTCTTTTCGGTCACAAACGGGAGTGCTATTGTGGCCAATGCCATTAGCCAAGTCAATGCCATTCTCGCCACAAACGCAACCAATTGCACCAAATGTCTCTCTGCATTGGAAGTTGGCCAATATGTGGCCCAGCGGGTCCCTGCCATGGTTCCAGATTTGCTGGTCCAATTGTGCATCAGTAGCGGATTCATGTCCAACACTAGCTGTCATGAAAATTACGATGCCGAAAACTTTGGAGCTGTCTATACCCAAGTTCTCGCCTTAGGGGACATGTCCGGATCCGACGGCGAGTATCTTTGCAACTTCCTGAGCGGCAATTTCTGTCCTCGTCCGTTCACTCTTCCCTCGAATACGACGGGGTATTTCGGCCCCAAGCCTAGCAATGTCACCGTACCGAAACCCAACGGCAAGAGAGTCAAAGTCGTCCATATGAGCGATTTCCATATCGATCCAAGATATGACGTCGGTTCAGAAGCAAACTGCTCGAGCGGCCTGTGTTGTCGTTCCAACAACCCCAAGAGTGCTTCCGGTCACCTGGAGATATCCTCGCCATTGTACGGGTCGTTCAGGTGCGACAGTCCTTACTTCCTTCTCACGTCTGCCCTGGAGTCCATCGGACCTCTGACTGGCACGACTTTCAATAATCAAACGGAGAACGACCAGTTCGCGTGGGGCATCTACACCGGCGATCTAGTTTCTCATGAATCTCAGAACGAACTGTCCAATAACTACACCAAATACGCCGAATTCTCGATTTACCACATGATCAAATCTTACATCCCTAGCGGACCGATCTTCGCCGTGCTTGGGAATCACGATAGCAACCCCGGTAAGAATAAGCACACCCCTTGCAAAGAGAGACATGACTGAGCGGGATACAGATGGCATTGACTCTCCGCACAGCTTGCCAGGAAATCTGGGTCAGCAACAGTAGGTCGATCGCCCAATTTCTCGATTCCTCTGACTTAGCGCCAGGTCATGGAATTGGAATCACGTTGCCTCGCTGTGGCAGCAGAACAACTGGATCAACGCACAGGCCGCAAACGAGGCCCGCATGCATTATGGCGCTTACAGTATCAATCATCCAAAGTACCCAAAATTGAGGATCATTACTTTTAACACGGATTTCTGGTACCGGAGCAACTTGTTTAATTATATGTAGGGCTTGATTCCTATCATACTGAAGAGAGTTCTCACTTTGGAGCAGCAATACCACAAATCCGGACAACAGTGGGATTTTCAAATTCGTTGCGCAAGAGCTCCAAGAGGCCGAGAGCAAAGGCGAACGTGTCTGGCTTCTTGGGCATGTCTTGTCAGGCTGGGATGGTTCCAACCCTCTTCCCAACCCCACAGGTAAGTGGGTAGGAGAGCTTCCATGGCGAGATTTCTAAAGCGTTGTTGTTGCAGATCTCTTCTACCAAATTGTTGACCGATATTCGCCACACGTGATTGCCGGTGTGTTCTTCGGCCACACCCATGAAGACCAGTTCTTCATCTACTACAGCAACAATGGCACGGCTCAAAATGATGCCCACGCCGTCAATGTTGGTTGGATCGGGCCGAGTGTGACGCCTCTGACCAACCTGAACTCCGGCTATCGCATGTATGAAGTTGACACGGGAGATTTCTCGATTTACAACGCCTACACATACTATGCCAATGTGAGCGCGTTCCAGACTCTCGACCCTGCCCAAACCGGCCCCGTCTGGAACTTTGAATACTCCACCAGGGACACGTACCCAGTGGGATGGCCTGAAGATGCGCCTCTGAACGCGACATACTGGCAGAAGGTCACCGAGGCCATGGCTGCAAATCACACTCTGGTGAGCATCCACAACACCTTGCAGGGAAAGATGAGCGTCAAGACCCCCAATTGCACCAGCAGCGCCTGTGCGGAAGCGAGGATCTGTTACATGCGAAGCGCGAACGTCGCGCTGGGCAGGCAATGCCCTCAAGGGTAAGCACCGACGAGAAGGTCTCATCCGAGCATCAGCTGACAGTTGTTCTACAGATTCGGCTCCGTTCAGAGCCCTTTTACCGGCAAGAACTTCTAAAGGGTGTCGATAGAAGGACTTCCGTTGCATAATGTTACAGACATGCACGATCCCAGAGTGTACAGCTCACCAGATACAGTGTGAGAATAACGATAATTATCTTTTGTAGTCCACGGCGTTCTGCATTCTAAGCCCTTCTTTGCCAGCCTTGATCCACGTCGCCAATTTGCTTGTTGCGGTACCGCGACTGATGGCTTTTGTTTTCCTTTTACCGTCTTCCGTAAGTCAAGTGACAGTCGGCTTATTCTCATACAGCTCTTCAGTCCTCCGCGCAATTCTAGCATACAGAGCAATCATGATGCCGCCCGGACCTCTCTTCTTCAGCAAGCTTTCGAGCTGTCGGAAAGTGCCTGTCGTTCTACGCTTCACGTCGAATGCAAACGAAATCTCACAGACAGGGATTCGCGAACATGTCACCTACAGAGGGCGAGATCACCAGTCTTCCTCACTTGCAGGTGAACCAAACATCACATGCTCGTTCCATTAATTGTCTTCAATCACACGGCGTGAGATGTAAGAGTTATCCGCCACCGTCACTACTTCACCGTCCCCGAAGTAGGTATATAAACCACCCCTCTGTCCTTGCGAACGAAGCAGAATCTGTTCGATCATCCACTGCTCACGAAAGGTCTAAAGCCTCCAGGAGCCTGAGACGATTGAGCAGACCCCCTCCGTACTCACCGATCCAAACTTAAAGAGGCCGGCTCTGGGTCTTCGAATTTGAACCGACGAACACATCGTATGGAAATTCGAACGGCAGCCATCCTAACCTCGACACAAGCAAACAAGACTGCGACTGCTACCCCCCTCTCCATTAGACCTCACGCGATCCCCTGACACCCACACGACTGTTGTTTAGCCTGATCATCCCGAACGGCACCCGCTCTCTCTATCCAGTACGTTTCATTTTCCGCCGAAGGTCATAAAAAGGAAATGTGCACCTCTGCCCCAACCAGGAAACACTGCCGTACATGCGGCGTCCACTTCGCGACGGACCACTATTTTGAGATCGAATGCGACGAGTCCAAGCTAGAACGCCAACGACGACGAGAAGCAGCAGTTCGGCGCCAACAACAACGACAAGCGGGTGAGCCCGGCGGGGATGATCATACAGCGCAGGTGCAGGTGCGTGGGATAGGACTTTGTAAATCCGGCGTGAGAAGACAGAGCACCTGGGCGGATTGGTATAGAGATGCGTGTGATGCGTGTGGTGGCAAGGACGAAGGATGACCGCGAGACCGACGGAAGATGGGCGAGAGGTGGGGGTTGAGGATGAGGGCTAGCCAGCTAGCCAGAGACGAGACGGTTGCTCATGCAAGGAGCATGGTCCCGAGGGACATGGCGTGTCGGGGGCGTAGGATGCCGTCCTTGACTTCGGCTTTGTAGGTCTTCACACAGGGATAAAGGTTGCACTCGACAGCCCAGGAGCTCTCTAAAGAGCTTGTATCTGAGAAAGCGAAAATCATGTCAATCAACGTGCTCGGTCCTTGTTGGGTTTGGGATTGTTTGACGTCTGGCCCCTAGAATCAACAAAGGTCAGCAGTTTGATCACATTATGCACATGCCACATATCATCGTTGGCTGGCTGTTTCACAGAGACGCAACACGAGACATAGCCAGGAAACTAAGTTTGCGTGAAAGTGACGGAGCGCAGCTTGCGTATAGTGTTCTTACCATGATGAGCCAAGCATTGTTGGAATTCATTGGCACAATCCCGACCCCAAGGTCGAAGGCGCTCGCAGTGGCCCACAGGCTGGACGGCAAACTTACATTGAGCGCTTGGTAATTAGTATTCGTGTAATCGTCGTTTGATGTATCATTATAGGTTACGTTACAGGGAATAAGCTACGGGTTTGAAGTTAGATCGAATAGAACTCGAAAGACAAGTGAAACATCAAGAAGGAACGGCTGAGCAGTAAAGGGAGAGCCAAAAGGGACACCAGCCACAATTGAACTCACTGTAAGTTGATCCGTGATACTATAGCAGGAACTACAAATGCCAACGGTGTGATAGGGCTGTGTAAACGTACAATCTCCCGTAGAGCAAGTTACAGGTACAGTAAGAAGGTTGGCGTTATATACCCCCGTGTTGATGGCGGATTGCATGTCCACCCGGACTGTGAATTGGTCGGCACTGATATGTTGGCCCATTGCCCCGTATAGGATTGCTCAAGGCAAAGCAGCACTGCCTGTCTGATCGATGACACAGCTGTGGTAACGCAGGATTTGCTGAGTGAATGGCTCAACTGCCAGTGCTAGCAGCGTGAGAGCGGCACCAATCGACGCACCAACATGGCGATGGCGTGTCACCAGGAGTAGTGACAAAGATCCCCATGGACCTCGACTTGCCATGTCATATGTCTCGAGATCCAACAACGGACGCTGATGCTGGAGCCAAGTGAACTTCAAGTGGCCGAGACCTTTGGCAGTGACCAGAAGTATTGCTATCTTCAACACGACCACAAGCACAGCGATGATTGCATTGATGGAGATACCGTAAGGCCAGTGTGGCAGAGGAAGACCGCGCCGTGGATATAGGATGGCTATAATGATAAGAAGCATGGAAACGGACACCAGGCAGCTGAGGATCTCCAGCCACCGAAACGAAAGGACATATCGCTCGGATCGTGGATCACTCGATGCTTCTGGAGGCGACTCAGATATTAACTTCTGCTTATCCGTCCCCTCACTGTCGCAAACGACGTTGTGGAACCGCTTTGCGAGGGATTGTTGTTGCGACAACGCGGGGGTTCGACGGTGTGGAGATGCTCGGTCTGCGGGAGGGACTGGTGTCTCAATGATGAGGCTACCATGGCCGGTAAGTCGCCCGTGGGAAGTCACCTTTGTTCAATACAGGAATAAAAGGTCTCCAAATCGACCAAGCTTGGGTAGCCTGCCAACCTGAACTTTAAACGCGGTTGATGCCAATAGAAGAGAACGAGCTAAGTTTCATTCAACAGTTCAGCCATTGCAAACCAAGGCCATATGGTCATGTACCCAGTAAATTCTCAGAGGCTCATAATTACGTGTGCCCGCCGGTCACAGGAAAGGAAAGGGGGATGCGATTACGTGCCGCTCGCTATGGATATGGAACTTGTCCAGCCTGAAATGAGTAGCGCACAGATCCTACCCTTGTATGGTCACATCGAACCGCGCGAGACAACTTGTTGATAACTCGCCAATAGACCGTCGCATTCTGTCACCGGCTTCATGTTACCGAGGGAGACCAGACTCTCTGATAGGAAAGGGTAGGGCTGTCTACTCGGCAGGTAGGGGGCGATGTAACGAGAGGAAAGGCGTGGGTAGGCAAGGTTGATTTGAGACCCTATTAAGTACTAGGCGACAAGAAGAAGTTGAGCTGTACAATTTAAGCTATCCATAGATAGTAAGGGTGATTTAAAGCGGCACTCTCAGGATACCCAGTAAGTAAAAATCGCTGGCAGCTCACCCCAGATTGGGACGAGAATGATGCCGCCCTGTGCTCACCCACCGTATCAACCCCGTAGTGGGGTGCTCGGACCGAGCCAGACGGACTCTATTAATACTTGATGTCTCGGTATGTACCTCTGCGGAGTCAGGGGAACGGTGGTAGTGTTTTAATGGACCCACTTTCTATCTGCACGCGTAGGAGCCACACCGACGAAAAGAAACATGTTGCCAATGAGACATATTGAGAGGACAGTCCCCTCGCCGCTTACATTCGAATGATACGCTATAAATTTGCTGAGATATATATACTGCCACTTGCTCCCCGACTCAGGATTAGTCGAAGTTGTGACAATACGAAGCTGGTTTGAAAGTTGGGTCCTGAGAGGCTGTACGTCTAAAGCACTCAGCCGTATTTCACACTCCAAGACAGTAGCCCTGCTCTGTGTATTTTAATCTCACTGCGGTCGCCTTCGCTTGTCTCTCCATGCCGCTTGCAGTCGTCCTGGCACGTCCTTGTTTGAGATCCTCCTCCTCATCTAGTCCGTGATAAGGAAATGCAAGCGACAATCCCTTCCAAAGAGCGTTTTCATTTCCCGAGCTACCCACGCCGTCAGGAATAGCAATATGATGCCGACAGTCTCTACCATCAAGGGCAGCACTAACCAGACCCATCTGATTTCAACATAGAGTACCTGCCGCCCAGCGTGGCCAACGACCTTCTCGCCGAGTTGCTGCAGCATGAGATGTGTCAGACTGGCCGAAAGCTCGATAGCCCACGAGCTGTTGCATGAAAGGCTCAAAAGCCAGAGAGCAGATTGTGATGATGGCGCCGACTGAAGCGAGAGAACACGGAGCTGGAGCGGTGAGAAGCTTGAAGGATCCTAAGGGGCCTCGACTGGCATCATCAAACAACTGTATATCTCGCAAGCGTCGCTGTTGAAGCAGCCAGTGCCATTTCAATTGGCAAACCATTGCCGCCACGGCGAACAACAATGATGATTTCGACGCTGTTGAAAGAACAGACATAGATGTGTTCAGAGTAAGACCTTGGGTGAAGGATGGAGCTCGACGATGGTTGAAAACAGCCAAGAGAGTGATTAGTGCTAACAAACAGAGAACGCTAAATCCGATGGCTGAGATCTCCGAGAACCAGCTGGCAGGCAGAAGACGGGAGAGTCTCGAAGCGAGATTGTGTCTTTGGGGAAAGTGCTGCCGTTTGGCGCTACGTGAGGTCCATGCGTTGATATTCGCAGGATTCCATCGACGTCTTTTGCGTCCGGCATCCGGTGGTTCAGAAGATGTACTTGCTGGAGCAGGGTTCTCCGAATGTGTCGATGGAACTTCAGGCTGTAAAGCTCGAGGAATCAGTCGGGCTTGACCCATTTTCACTAGGATTCTCAGAATGTGTCGATGAAGTTTCAGACGGCGAGACCGACTGACCAGTCTGGCTCAACTCATTTTCACTCGGTGAACCAGGGTTCTCAGAATGTAGCGGTGGAGCTCCAGGCTGTAAGCTCGAGGAATCAGTCGGGCTTGAAACCTGTTTCGCTCTCTGCGTTGAGGTTCATAGTGACATATATTCACCGGCAGCAGGAGATATCTCTGAGACTGAACTGCGACTAGCAAACGGAAAGATTGGCCTCAGCCTGAAGGTATATGTGCAGCTTACCAACCGCCAATTGCTTCCAACCCATTTTTGGACCCCCAGGTCGCCAACTGAGTTGCCTAACCTATCAAGCGACCTTTCAACAGACTAGCGCGGGCAGTGCATCCGTCCTGTTGTCAGTTGGAGGCATGAGCGGCAATTTGCAAAGAGGCTCTGCATCCCTCCAATATTGCCCGCCTTTGAAGAATTGGGCGAGTTGTATTCTTCCGGAATGCGCCAGTGTGGTAGAATCACTCTATCCTGTATGTACTGGGGATCTCCCGCTACAGCTATCTTTGCTGACGATGCCATCTGGCAGTGCCAAGGCACTAAACCTAGCGGGACTAGGCCATCTGGCGGCCGCTGGCTCGCCGCTTTTACAGCTAGCAACTGCCCCGGCAATCCGTTACCTCGCACAACAAAATACTGGGTTAGTGAGGGTCAGAGGCTATGAAGTATAAAAGCGGCACGACCGGCGTGAGCTGCACGTGAGCTCCCAGCAGCCTACCCAGCACCTTGCCAGCACATAGCTCGATAGCTCGATAGGTTTATGTACTGGGTACTTGGTTCTCATCTGTTCCTGCCAAGCTACGAGGTAATCGGTGCTAAGCCTCCGGCTTACTTAAGTAGCTTGCTAGGTACGAGGTAAACATGCTCTCGATGTGTGTCTGCTCGAAAGATCTGCATTAAACTTTGGCTACAAAGTACCTCGTACCAGTACTTTTCCCTGCACTTTTACAGTTGACTCTTGTCCTCCCAAAGCTTTTCCACTTCATGTATTGTGGTTGAAACACGGCTGGCAATTGATAAGGTGCAAAGATGCTCGTCCGTTCCAAATCCAATTGCCCGGAACCTCCTGACGCGCTGCTAATCTCGGCCTCTCGGCCGTGGCTGAAATCATGCTGCAAGCTACTCTGAGAACCTTGCGATACCCCCAGCTTCTAGAACAATGATTGCACGAAGCCACATGAACCCAGGACAAGAAGAATGCCCTAGACTAGGTAGCTTTGCTGTTAGCTACACATCAAGCAAGGCGACAAGGTAACGTTATGGCTTTTATTTCCCATACCCCTCTTATTTGCTGCTTTCCCCAAAGAAACGCGCATTTCAACAAAAACTGCGGATTTCAAATGCTGTTGTACGCTTCTCTCGACCTTTGCTGTGACCCCCGGTACTGGGACACAGTCCTGTTCCAGCGGCCAGGATGCCTGAATCTCTTCCGTCTGTAGTGGCCATAACAACTACCTTCACCCTGGCCACAGCTGGCACAGATGGTGCCTCGACCGCGCCAATTGTTACGACGCAGGCTGTGAGCGCCCTTACCACTATCACGACAATGGCAACGTATATATCGAGTATCTCGAGTTTAAACACGAAAACCACAATCACCACCGATGTCACGAGAGTTATTACCGATCCTGCGGAATATGCCTCCCTCACATCTGCATCTGCTCTCGATAGGTCTAGTCCCGAGTCCATCTCGCAACCAACCTCGAGATCGTCATCACCCTCCCCATCAACGCGGACAGCCCCAACCTTCTCAGTTCCAGGAGGATCCTCGGGCCTGTCTCCTGGCGCCAAAGCTGGTATCGCGATTGGCGTGATCGCCTTGGCGATCTTTCTCACAGCTCTCATACTCTTCTTCTTGCGATCTCGGCGTCGGGTCAGACAAAAAAATGCCAGTCTATCGGCAGAAATCACTCAAAATTATATGAAGCCAGAACTGGAGGGGAGTCCTGGAATCATGAGGTTTGAGCATGCGGGCAAACCAGAACTGTCCGCAACGACCTCTGAAGTTGTTTACGCGGACCTGGGTTCTTCGACCGCCCGAGAGTCCATCGTCGGCGGCACAGACCCACAAATCCCGCCCTCTACTCTAGTGAATATTAATGGTGGCCGAAACGAGAGTGAGAAGGAACTTGTAAGCGCCGAAAATCAGAACCCTCTACTGCCGCAACCTATACAAACACCGGCATCAAACGGCATTGACTATTCCACGTCACCGCGCTGTGTCGCAAGCTCGCAGAATGAGGAGACTGCGCCAAAGTATCTTGTTAATCATGCTAACCCATTATCTCGGAACATCCACGGCGATACTTCGCAATCATCCGTACCGGTAATTCCCGCTGGGAGTAGCGACATGGACGGGAGTGAGGAAGTAACAATCACGCGTCTGAAAGCAGAGCATGCGGCGCTGGCTAAGAGGATTCGATTGGTGGAGATGAGAGAGCTGGAGCGACAGAGACAGAGGGAGAAAGGGCGGACTGGGATAAGACGTGAAATGAGTATATGGGGTACCAATATCGGCTGTGACGAGGCGACATTGCTGATAGAAACTGGCAATACAGAAAATCACCATGTCATCAACTTGGTACCTTCTGACTTTTGATGCTGATGTACTCGTTATGAAAAACTGTCAGCCTTGGTATTATGAGCCGTGTACTAGGGATGGAGCACAGGAGCAACAGGGCGCCCTACCCCCTTCGTGATTGCCAATGAGCAATTCAAGGGAGATAGTCATTAATTACGTACGCCAGTAAGATGCGTCTCGATGCCCGCGAGAACGGAAAGGAGAGAAGGGAAAAAGAAAAGCGCACCGGCCGAGTCCTCGACGATTGTCAACTGCGCGCTGGCGTCCCCAACCAGAATGTCGTCGAGCATTGCGGTGACGGAGTTCTCGATGCCTTTCAAACTCGCGCTGCTGAGTCAGAAGAAGACTGTCGTGTGGCACTGTCCTCACCGGACTGGATTTCTCGTTGGAGAAAGGTCCGGTAGTCTGAGATGCTCAGGTTGAGCGAGCGCGTTGCCGACGGCGCTTTGGTAGATGTTGCTAAGGTCGTTGGTTCACAGCTCGAACCGTCGAACTACATCGAGTATACAACGTGTTGCCTAGTATTTTTTTGGTCATTCGGGGTTCACAACCAACGTCCTCTTCGCACATGCCTTCTTTCTGTCGTCGAAAGAACCCCTCAACCGTGCGCTCCATCCACAATGCCGCCTGCTTATGATATTCTAGTTCGAGGTTCAGACCGTGCGGTAGAAGAGAGCAGATTTATCAGGCATGTAACTTGCACCCGACACACGGCGCAGGAGGTTGCACGCTCTGGTAGACGTCAGGTCTTGACTTCCCCGATACATTCAAGTAGCCGACGCCGCCCTTGTCCAGACGGAAAATGGCATGGTCGACCAAGGTCATAGTACCAGGCACAAGCATATGCATGTCCACAATGGTGGCTCCGCCCGGGGGAACACTCAAAGTCGAGACAAATTGCCCTGGCGGGCTCACAACATCGCCGTCTCGATAGGCCCGCCTGAAGTTGCCCCCAATCACATGGAACGCACTCGTCAAATTGGGTCCAGCGTTCCCAAAGAAGATGCGCACCGTATCGTTAACGTTCGCTTTCAGTGGCTTTTCTCGGGTCATGGCCGACTCACTCCCGTTAAAGACGACGACATCCGGCTCTTCACGCAGGGAGTTGGGATACGAAAATTCAACCTGAGATGATTTTTTGCCGTTGTCGTCCACCTCGGGCGGCTCGTGGTACCACTCACTCTGCATCACATAGTACTCTTTATCCACAGGCGGAAGATCGCGCTCTGCCGGCTGAACATACATCAGTCCATACATTCCATTGGCGATATGGACAGGCACCGGTGCGGCCGCGCAATGGTAGACGAAGAGTCCGGGACAGAGGAGCTTGAATCTCGCTGTCTTGGTCTGGTTTTCCTCGGCCGTCGTCACTGCCGACCCGCCTCCGGGCCCCAGAAAAGCGTGGCAGTCGATGTTATGTGGCATTCCGCTTTCATCCTTGTTCGTCAGTGCCACTTCCACGACATCGCCTACGCGTGCGCGGATAAAAGGTCCTGGAACCTGATTGTTGAACGTCCACTGTTCGTACTTGTATGCGCCTGTCAATTGGGCTTTTCGGATGGTTGTAGTCAAATTCACCTTTAGAATCACGGGATAATTACGGGCGATTGAGGGAGGTACATTCGGTGCACTGGTCAGCACAGCTTCTTCCACCGGCAGTTGGGCTAGATCCAAAGATTCCTGTTCCAGTTTCGCATAGATGTCCACCACGTGAGCCTTATTCTCGTATGCGATGGGTGTGGTGGGTGTTATTGGGGCCGTATGCGGAACGAGTCGCCTATCGTAGCTGCGGACGTGGATTTGATTTCGTGTCTGGGGTTTGATATCTGGATGGTGAGGGGCTTCTGCCAGGGCAGTATTGTGAGAGATCAACCACCAGAGGCCGGCCGCTCCGGAGACGGCCACCAGTGGGCCCACTGAATATCGCTTGAAGCCCGCCGACTGGGTTTGTGTTGTCCGTCCCACTCCAAGTACGTTCAACTTGAGAATACTCCCGCACCTCCTGAGCAATCGTCCTGGATTGGCCATCGTGGGAACTGCGCCTGACCAAAGAGTACAGATGATATGGAGGACGTGATGGGCGTGCTTGAGGTTTGGAATCCTCGAAATTTGAACTGGATGGGTTTATAATCATGGCAGGTTGAACCCCTCATTGAGAACCTGGCGTGGCATGATGGTTGCGTAACAGATATAGCCATGTTTGTTGTATCTCCGAGGGAGCTCCCCCTGATTTATTTAAGCTCTGGACCAAGGAAGAAGTGTGATAGTATTCCATCGCTGGCTACAGTATTTAACTCGTCACAGCAGACTAACTCCACGCACCTATCTAGCACGCCTACTGGCCATGGGGCTGCCTATGATCAACAGCGCTGCGTATGGTGTAACTCCACAGCCATCATGCATCATTTGGCCTGGGATCCAACTCGATTCGGGACATGCAGGCTTCAAATTCTTCCGCAGAATCGAGTATTGATTTCGACTTCATGAGAAGAGGTGGGAAGTTGAGAGTCGGTCGAGCGAGGAGTTCAGGATGAAGGTTAAGGACGAGGGTGAGTGAGGTGTGTAGGTGCGCAGGTGATAAGGGGTGATAAAAGCAGCACTGACGGTATGAGTTGCACGTGAGCTCCGACCAGTTTTTGATTACTCGTCGTTTCCCGTCAAGACGAGGTACATTCACGCCCAGCTCACCTCTCTTCAGCCATACGGCGATGCCGCCCTGTGCTCACCCCCTGCCCGCCTGACTGATCACCTATGTCTTGCCCGTCGTAGGGCAATGAGACGCCGACTCTTATCAGGAACTCCCATTGACGTCCTGGCTCGGTCGGCCGGTCGACCGCTGAAATCCTTGAGTTTATAATGAACGTGGTATATCGTTCAAAAGCAACGCTGACAAGACTTCTCTTAGGGGCTGGTACTGATGAGCTAGCCTGCCTCCGCGGGATGAAGAACTGCGATGGTCATGTTCACGCATATGGAATGAAACATGCAGTCGACAGATACATAAAACCATTTCCCTCGTCGCTTTCGCCTACTCCGAATTTCTCAGAGGTTTCCAACTCCGTCGCCCTTCATCTCATCCAAGCTTCAAAGTAGTTGCGTTGCTGGACTATTGGTACTTGTTATACTAATTGCTCGGTGGAGAACGAGCTCAGGCTTCCGCGGATCCTTCCTCCCAAGTGGCCCTTCTCCCAGAACTCTAGCCGTCAACGAGTCACCGGCCCTCCCTCCTTCAACCTTCTATCCCGTCGGTCCTCTAGTCTCCGAATCGAACTGCAGCTACCTCCCCTGAAATCTGACCGACCATGTCCATGACTATAATCACTACATCACCTATCACCTGAGCGTCTCGTCCTAAGGCGACATGCCCCATATAAATTATTGTGAAAGCTACGGCGGCTCGGTGACTCTTGCTTTGAGATCCCCAGGAGAGTGCGAGAAAGGCGGCGTTCTGGCGAGGAAGTTTTCGGCTCTGTCGTGGATGACGCTTGTCCTCTTCCCTGGTCTGCCTGGGAGCCCTCCACGGTTCCTTTAACGTTAAGAGATCTGGCGCTATTCCAATGGCCTACATGGCCAGGATCCTACTCGCAAGCTCTGAGCCACCAGACATACCTAGCAGGATTGGTGGTGGAGTCTGTCGCCAAGCTCGAATTTTGCCTGGCCGGAAGAATGGTGGTGGGACTTCCGATCTGTCCAAGGCTCGACTATGTGGTCGACCTGACTCACAAAACGTGGTGCCTTCCTACCTAGCTTGAGCCAACAAGCACCTTAATATTACCAAGTACATCACATGCATTGAGGTAGGGTCACTAGATCAAAACAGAAGACGGTGGAGACAAAAATGTCAATTGCTGAAAAGGAATGCAGGGGACCTTCATAAAAGAATGAGTGAAGGCTTCCTGACATGCTCCCGCCACGCCAGACCTGTGGCTGAGACTGCCCGTCTTGCGAAAGTCATCCTCCGCAGATGTAGAATGGGGCGGCATACAACGCCGCAACTTCGATCATTTTGCCGCAATTATAGCAATCAGGAATCTGGCCCCCTTCCGTGCGAATATACCCTCCATGCCGTCCAAAAATGGCGTCCCTCAAGAATTGCTTGTCATGGGTTTGGAGGCCCGCCTTCGCGAAATCGAGGAAGCTGTAGTGGCGGCCACACTGGGAACAGTATTCTGATCCTTTCACAAAGCGACAAGTGAAGTCTGGGAGTATCCCCTTCTCAATGCCAAGCAGCTCTTCCGCTGGCCTTGCATCGTCAGCAGGCGTCTTGAGGAGCAGCACGCGGTCTGGTGAATCTTTGAGGTGTTCCGCTTTCGTGGCATCGAATTGCTCCTTGAAGACAATCATGATGGTTTATAGGTGAGATAATGGAGGGACGAGTCTTGAAACCCACCTTTATTTATGCCAAAGCTGCCGATATGGGACTCGTACATCACCCGGCGAGCCGAGCTTCACTTCTAAACAGATTACCCTGAGCCCTTACGGTGGATTTTGCCAATGCTGGCGCGTAGGGGGACGAACCTGACCAACTATTGGTGGGCAGGAAATTACACCAAAGAATTAACAATTGCATTGAAGCCAACATATCTTCATTCATCCTTGTCAACACGTCTGTTGCCCACACCATCATTTTCAGCAAAAGTTGCAGGGTAACCCATCCTGACCTATTATGTTCGCCTCAGCAACATATCGCCAACCAGAATCTACCATCTGGGAAGAAACCATGCATGCCTCCTAATTTTAGGCAAGGGCTCAGGCGAAAACCAGGGCTGGGGGCGAGCTCACGGACACTAGCGCAATGTGAGGGAAGGGAGTGTAAGGACAGGTGGGAACTGAGCAGGCTGGGTTGCGGGGTTGTGCACCGTTTTCCATGTTACTGAATCACACCCACATGTCAGTCATTATCTCTGTCCTGTGCTTGCATGTGCTAACTTCAAAGGTGAAAGTGACCTCGCCGGGGTTGAACACAACAGCTACCCTGTTTTCCGCTTTGATCTCAGGCATTGTTTCGGCAGTCGTGAAGCGGCTGTGCTAGTGGCTGGACTCGGTTTGCGTGAACGAGCTGAACTCGAGCATCGGTGTGGCAGATCTTTAGAGGCTGAAAAGAGCAGGATCCAAGGGCAAGTAACCCAAGTCGGCGATCCGCATGGTGGATCGCGCAACGGACCGCGTGGGACGTGCAGCTGGCAATCCTAGCGTACTCGTTATGCTCTGTTTGCTTACACAGCGAGTACCCTCGCTGTCTGTGCTGCTAATTCATGCATTTGTTGTCGTGGTTTTGCATCGCGTCTCCAATTTGGGTGGCTTTCATCGAGTGACGGATTGGCTGGACTGCGAAGTGGTTCCTGTTGATCTGATCTCCAACTTCTTCGGCTTCTCTCTCGGCGCATTTTCATCTGCCTTTGTCTGGCATGGTGACTTGGGCGTCTGGCTAGGTGCTTTTGGAGGAGCAGGTCGAGGCTTTGAAGGTGACCGAGGCTTTGCTGATGCTTTTGGTTGCTGGTTCTGATTTGATGCTGTCGCGGTCTTTGGCTTACTTCCAGCTGGAGTAGGGTTGCTCCCTTTGGATTGTCTCCCCAGTCCTGGAATCGACGGCATTGAGGGCATTGAGGGCATTGAGGGCATTGAGGGCATCGAAGGCATCGAAGGCATCGAAGGCATACTCGGGAGGTAGCGTGTCAAATCCTTGGCCCATTGGTGGTAATCCTCCTGACTCCGACCTCCGTCATCGTCCCGCATCTCCTCCAATTCTTTTTGGTTCGGGGCCTTCGTCTGCTGCGTCTCCGACACCATCTTCTCCAGCGCCTTCTTCTGACTTGACGTAGCTTGCCAGTTGGGAAAATCGCCCACAATACTCCTCAAAGCGTGACTTGCCATCTGGCCCAAATCCCAGAATGGACCAGTGATTGCACTGTATGCAGATCCAATACCACCTCCCAGCAGAGCGCCCGCCGAAGACACCACACCGCCTACCAGCGCCATACGCTGCTTGACGGAGTTCGTAGGCTTTCTTTGCGGCTTCGAGGGCGAGCTGCGCGCTCACGGACGAGCTTTGTTTCACTTCATGCGCTGGGATGACTGGCTTGCTGGTAGGAGTGGAAGATGCATTGTTGACTCTAGGTTTAGGGGTACTCTGTGGTTGTTGCTCCTGCTGTGTCGTCCGTGTTTGCGGCTTCTGCTGCGACGTCTGTGGTGGCAGCTTCTTGGGTGACATCTCAGCTCACGAGTCCGAGTGAGTCTTACTGCACGAGAGTTATATCGTCCGTGCGAATGGGTACCTAAGATAAAGTTCTGTGTGATGGCTTTTCATGCTGGACTACGTTGACGAATATCCAGTTCAGGAGTTGAGGTACGTCACTGTTACAGTGGTATGCTTAGCACGGCTATGGTAGAGTTTGCCAAACCTTTGACGTCAAGGCTGGCGGTTCGTAATCCGGAGAGAGATCTTCTTGCGAATCGCGCCACACATGTGGAACCCTAGAGCGCTGCGACCGCGTAGACCGGCCTCCCGGTCTCTGCTGGTCCTGCCATTTCATGCTATTCCACTTCAGTGTACATACCGAGAGGAGAGGTTCTGGTCCCTTCAGCGGAGGTGTTGATTTAGGCCAAAAAGGCCGCCACCACAGCAGTCCTTATATACACCCTAAAAATAGCCCAATCGTCAGCGCATTGTCTTTCCTGACATCGCCGTTCTTAGCTATGGGGTCAGAGTATGAGGGACAGAGATCCTACCACGGTAAGCGTCCTATAATCCCCTATGACCTGGGCGGAACGTCCTGGAGATCTCCCTATCCTAGTTCGACAGGCCGAGAACAAAACTCAGGCCTATGATAGCGTACCCATCATGTTCGGTACCCCAGGACCTCCCCACTCCTGGGAACCGTATCCCCTGAAGGCGTTCACACTTTTATGAACGCCGTCCGTCGCATCGCCCGATCATATAGATTACGTTAGCCACACTCCCCGCCGCATACGGAGTATATGGCGCTAATTAGCTTTGGGAGACCTCTAGGGAGGCTATGTAAGAGAAGGGGCCGGAGGAAATGGTAGCGCAATAGTGATTGGGAATGAGTCCGTAAAGATGCTTCGTGGGAGCCTATACCTGATATAGCTTATCCCGCATCTGCAGAATTAGCCATGTTTAGAACAGGTTAGCGCACTAACAATTTCAGGTCGTCGTTGGCGCTACATGCGGCGGAGCGGGTCAGGATGAAGGGCGAGTGCGAAGGTGAGCGAGGTGAGTGCAATGATGAGAGGAAGGGCGAGTGGACATAAAAGCGGCATGGCCGGATTTTACTCAACTTTTCCCGCCTCGCCGCCAAGATAAACCGCCACGCTTAGGTAGCACAGTCTTGCACAGTCTTCAGTATGGAATAGCGCTCTCGCCCAGCCCAGTCGGCATTCAGATATACATGATTAATTGAGGACTTTTAGAAAGGGGAGATTTAGAAGCTTTGTGCTCGTTCTGGCATGCGACCAAGCTGGCTGGCGAGCTGGGTAAAGGCACAGGTTATTAGAGGTGGCATTCAACTCTCGTTGTCAATGAAACGCGAAGAAAGACCTGGCCGATGTGTCGAATGCAAGGCACAGTTTGAAAGGGGTACATATGTCGAAGTACTGAGCTCGACACCCCACAGAGAGCCACGGCTACATGGTACATGACACGTGAACGCATCTAGCAAGAACCCATGCTGCGCACAGGTTACATATGGGACCCTTCATTCTAGCCAGCAAGCAAAGAAGCAAAAAGTCTATTGATTTCTAACGAGAAGAACATCCTCTCTCTCCCCTATCGTACAATGGTTGGAGGTGGGTATCTTTTGTCTCCAGGACAGTTATCTCCCTCCATTTCCTTGCCTGCCCAATAGATCCAAGCGCCTGGTCGCTCGCAGTGACACACTCCGTGTTGGGACAAGCGGGAACACCAGAACGCCCCCTGTTTGTGCAACGGTTGACATGAGGACAGGCCATTAGAAGTGATACAAACGTACAGTAACGCCGAGGCGCAGTGACGGTGACGGTATCATGAAGTAGTCCCGAAGAGCCGTAAGAAAATCTCGTAGGTCGACATCATCACAGCGGCGGCAGGTACAGCTCGCAGCAAATGTGGCGTCATACCGCCATACAACCCGGCCAACCCTTCCTCTTTGGCCACGAGACGGAAGCACTGCACCAGGCCGGTGTATTTCATCGTGACTCTGCCCGTCTCCGTGGTGATGGTTGGGGCTTGCCGTAATCTCGTCCTGACGACTTCGTGTGGGTATGTAATGACTGCCGCGAAGAGCTTCGCACCGGCCGCGGCGCAAAACTTCCCTCCAAATTCCTCCGCATCGTCGAACATCGTTCGTTGGTAACCCGGCAGTGACAGCCGCTTAGCTTCCCTTCGAGCTAGGGACAGCTTCATCCGCTCATACAACACCCATTGAAGAGTAGACTCGGTGACTCCCAGGTACGAGGCTGACAAGCCCCGATACAGGCCTCGAATGCCCTCATGTCGGACCGTCTGCTTGATGCAGTCCCAACTATTCTTGTACTGTCGTCCCTTTGAAGGATCGTGACTTGCCGTGGTTTTGTCCAGCTGTAGTCTTGTCTTGACGACCCAGATAGGATTCGTTGCAGTACCCGTTGCAATTCCCGCCGTAGCTGCCGCGAGGAGATGGACGCTCCATACATTTTCACGCCCCTCGGGGTTCAGATAGTTATTCAGGATTCTCTTGCCATTCCCGTAAACGTAAAAGTTGATGCTCCGCGCAGGCACGACGCCGATCAAGTTTGCTCCGAGACCTCGAAACAAGGCCCGAAAGCCCTCGTGTTGGTATATCGATCGGAGGATCTGTACAGTCTCGGCGATGTGGAAGAATGCTGCTCTGGGCACGGAGGTGAGGGTGAGCTTATGCGGCAGCGGGTGTTGAGCGTGAAGAACCCTCAGTTGAGCTTGATAGAAATCGGACTGCAGTCGGGTCTTCAGGACGTCAAGAGGAGAAGTGAGAGTGGCCGCAGCCATGCCACCAATACTAGGACATCATGAGATTTGGATTAGGAACATAGGGTTTGCGCGCATACCCTCCCGCGACAAAATGAGCCCAGGGCTTCGCCTTGGGCCCCTCCTTTGCTACCGCAGTCGCATGGTCACGCTGTCCCTCCGGAACAACTTGTCCAGTCTCCCGGGACTGTAGAATCAGAGTACTTTCTCCTCTTGTGCTGGTACCCTGGAAAGGCTCGGGAGTCGCTGCGGGAAAGGTCATGAACGTTTTGCGGGATCACGTAGAAGAAGAAAAAGCCTGCACGAATGTTGGAAACAAGGTCACAGAGAGACAGAAGTGTACAGTCAACGAGGGAATGGAAGAATAATGCTGGTAGTACAACGCAAGGCGACAACGACGAGATGGAACTGAATTTCGCTGCAACTCGTTCGATGAGCCAGAAAGGAAATGGAAATTTTGAATCGGGACCGGAAAAATTAAAAATCCGACCAACTGAGAGCCTCGCCGCGGTCACGTGGAAGGCTCTGAATCGCTAGATTTTCTCCCGTTGATCAAGTTCGGGCCTCTTTTGCCACATGCAAACAGATGATCTACTTAGAAAGAATGCACACATTTGCAATAGCAAAGCTGAAACCTACCTTTGCCTATCCCTCGGCTGATCCCGAAAGAAGGTGCTCTCCGTCAGATGGAGAATGTTGGGGTATGGGCACCATACCAGGGCCGAGGTATGTAATGAGGTAGCATGAGCCCCTAGCCGGCTATTTATCCACCAATCTTTGCTTCCACCGGATCTTTGTCCGACCTCATCCTTCCCTTTCCTTTCCCACCGGAACCTCTCTCGTGGTCGTTCCCAAGGCTGCCCAAGCTCGATACTTTGTTGTTTTCGTCATGAAACTGTACAGGCTCAGGCCTCCGGCGGTTAACCTGCAGCGAGAAGACGTCGAATCTCTGATATCCCCCGACAACATCATGGTACTGCTTGCCTTCTATACACTCATTCAGGTCTAGATCTGCAAAGAGAATTGCTTCCATATCCGTGACGATACTTTGTCCATCCAGCTGGCGATTGGTGGTGAGGTCCAACGCAAACCGGCTCTGGACGGTCTTGCCTGTTGGATCAAGAAACTGACTTGCTGCTCGGGGGTAGCTTGCTAGCTTCTTTTGCATATCATCTGGCATCTCGGTCATTGCAGCAATGTCAGCAATGGCGACATCGTCGAGATGTCCCGCACTCATGATTCCGAAGCATTTGGCTTCAAAGCAATGAGCCGCTGCTCGCGTGTGATTGGCGGCAAGATTGTCATAATTGCGACTGCTGGTGCCCACAGGGTTGACCTCATTGTCAGAGTCACCGACGAGGACCCTAGTAGGCCAGATGGCGGGCCAGGTGGAAATATGGACTTGCTCTCCCTGTGCCATAAGAGTATATCGGGCCAGCGGATTGGTATTCTCACCACAGATCAGTGCCCCAATCTTGCCGTATTGGGTTTGTGCAACGCGTAGGCCATAGCCGTCCCCAGGAGCCCATGTCAACTTCTCAAAGAACGTAGGCATCAGTTTTCGATGATGCACCAGGATCTCGCCATCGTCGCCAATGATTATATTGGTGTTGAAAAGAGTCCCGGAGCTGTATCGCACTCTCTCTGATATTCCCAGACTCACTACGACGCGGTTGTCGCGTGCTGCTTGACGGATGGCAGAGATCTCTTCGCCGTCGACATAGACCGATTCCTGCGCCATCCGTCGGAAGAAGTGATGGGTATGGGTGGGCGGCAGCAGCGAGGACCATATTGGGAATGCAGGGATTGACGACTCCGGGAACACCACTAGTTTTGCCGAGTATCTGGCAGCTGTCTTGATGCAATTAACCGTCTTCTGCGTTGTGCGAGCAGCAGACAGAATGTGGGGTGAGATGTGGCATGCTGCTGCCCTCAGGCTGGATAGAGCCATGATACAGACTGCGGCGTGTCGCTAGGACAAAAGCCTGAAGCAGCAGTCAGCCGAGATGAAATCCCCGGGCAGCCCTCCATTGGATTTAGGCCGCCTTGCCCCGTGGTCTGATGAAAGCTAAAGCTGGGGGAGGACATACAACAAAACGTCTCCGTGGTGAGCAGGGGTTGAGTGGCTTTCCGAATCTGGTGTCCGCTGCCTCGGTTCTCGGATTACGCGAACGGTACCCGTCGAGCCCGTTCACCCCCAGCAAGCAAGCTCAAAGTTCTGATCGTTGTTGTTGATCACTAAATCCATCCCATCTCGTTCCTCATCACCATCTTTCAATTTGCTATAATTCCCGCCTTGTTACTTCGATCAGGGAACCCTCTCACCACTTTCCCTGCTTCTTCTCCAGCTACACAGTTGCTTCAAGATGTCTGTCCCCTATCTCATCAATAGCGCCGGCGGGCACATTTCTGCCTCGGAGAGAATCCCAGTTATCGCCAGACCTTTCGTGAGCGAGCGAGCGAAGAAGACACTGGACCTGGTAAGTCAGAATGAATGACAAAGCCCTTGAACCATCTCTCCCACACCGCTTTCATTGCTGCCGCAGTGTACGGTGTCCTGGAGCTAGCCCCAGGCCCAATATCTTCCACTATGGTTGAAGTCAATGGACATCAAAGAAAAAGAAAAGAGCCAATATCAATGATTCGGCGCCTTCTAGGTTGAGAGATTCGTCGAGGAAGAATGCATCCCTGCCGACGCCGTCTTCGCCCAACAGATCAACCAACACGGCAGGGACCCGGTCTCCCGCTTCGACGCCCATCCCCAGATCATTGAAGACCTCAAGGCCAAAGCTCGCAAACTGGGTCTATGGAACATGTTCCTGCCCAAGAACCACTTTAAGGAAGGTGCCGGATTCTCCAACCTTGAATACGGCTTGATGGCCGAGTACCTGGGTAAATCCAGCACCGCCAGCGAAGCTACCAACTGTGCGGCTCCCGACACGGGCAACATGGAAGTATTCGCCAAGTACGGGACCGAGGAGCAGAAGCAGAAATGGCTTGGGCCGTTGTTGAACGGAGAGATCCGGTCGGCGTTTTTGATGACAGAGCCGCAAGTGGCGAGCAGTGATGCGACGAACATCGAGTTGAACATGAGGAGGGATGGGGATTACTACGTGCTCAACGGCCAGGTTTGTCTTATCGTCATGACTATTCCCTCTACCTCGTGTCTGACAATGTGGTGAAAAGAAATGGTGGTCCAGCGGGGCCGGCGACCGCCGATGCAAGATCTACATCGTCATGGGCAAATCCGACCCCAACAACCCGAACCCCTACAGACAACAATCAGTCATTCTCGTGCCCGCTGACACCCCTGGCCTTACCATTGAGCGCATGCTGTCGGTGATTGGCTTCGACGATGCTCCTCACGGACATGGCCATATCACCTTCAACAATGTCCGTGTGCACAAGAGCAACATGATCTTGGGCGAGGGACGAGGCTTCGAGGTCGTCCAGGGCCGTCTCGGACCCGGCAGAATTCACCACGCCATGAGATCTGTCGGTGCTGTAAGTTGGAATTCCGCCACGCTCCCAAAACTGGTGATTTTGGTGCATGTTCTAATCAAACCTTTGTTTTTCTGTCTACAGGCCGAGAGAGCCCTCGAGTACTTCCTGGCGCGCATGAACGACCCGGCCAAGAAGCCGTTCGGCAAACTGCTCGCGGAGCACGGCATCATGCTGGAGCGGGTGGCGCGCTCACGGATCGAAATCGACGCCGCGCGCCTCGCGGTGCTCAACGCGGCCATCAAAATCGACCAGTCCAACGCCAAGGACGCCCTTAAAGAGATCGCCGAGGTGAAAGTGCAGGTGCCCAACATGCTCCTCGACGTGCTCGATCGCGCCATCCAGGCGTACGGCGGCGCCGGCGTGTCCCAGGACACACCCCTCGCAAACATGTGGGCCAGCGGGCGCACGATGCGCATCGTCGACGGGCCCGACGAGGTGCACATCCTCCAGCTGGGGCGGAACGAGAACAAGCGCGGCCCCGCGCTGTTGAAGCGCATCGAGGCACAGAAGAAGAAGACCGAAGAGCTGTTCAGGCAGTATGGCCTCGAGGCGAAGGATCCCTTGGCCCTGAAGCGCGTCAGTGGAGGCCAGTCGAAGTTGTAGGTAGTCTGCGCATGAAACTTCTCACGGTGTGAGAAGATTTGGGGTTGGATCGATCACTGGCCTTTTTGCTGTGTATGTGTGTGTCTCCATTTGAGTAAATCAGGGGGAAAAAAGGCCCAAATCTGCTGCTTCTGTGTATCTGCAATGCTCCGCAGCTTGGTCCTCTTTTGGGGACTTGTCTTCTTTGTTCTTGTTCCTTGTGTGCTGTGAGTGAGTGAGTGAGTGCGTGCGTGAGTGTGAGACACTTTCTCCAGAACTTTTTCCGTTCCTACTCGACCAAGCAAGCATGTACCTCCTATCTGAGCACTTCCTCCGTTTTCAGACGATATTCGCTCAACATCCCGCTAGGAGGATTGTATATATATAAGATCAAATTTTAGTGGGTCTCGCTGGCGCGAGAGGGCCTTCCTTCCCCTTCTTCGCTCTCCCGCTTGGTGGTTGCTGGTCGATGGTTGGTGATGCCACGGTGTTACGACGCTCTCAGTGATCTCGCCGTTGCCAGGCTCATTTATCACCGCCTGGGTAGATATGTCTCGCCCATATCATCATTCTCTTCCTCACCCACTCACCCAACTCCTGCGCCGTCGTGGTCGTCGAAACAGTCAGGTCGACGTGGCCGTTGTAAGTAAGCCAGCATGAGAAATACTCCCCGGCATGAGCAGCAGGAGGTGTGGCACATGCTGGGTCTGGCCCTTCCTTGGGCGAAGGAGGCGGGACAGTGAAGGTAAGATGGGGCAGACCAAACCTGCTGGAACGGGGCGCACTTGACCACCCTTTTTTCGTCCATGTTTTGGAAAGTGTTGTGAAGGTTTTGCTAGTGCGGTTTGCTCAATGGATTGTCTCTGTTCAAATCTGGAGTCGTATGTAGGTGTGTATGTGTCTTTCCTGCTCCCAAGAAGATTTGGCTAACACTTCCCGTCTCTATAAAAGCCAAGAGCGAGAGGACCCTCAGGTCTGCGTCTACACATGGTCACTACAGACATCGTTAGAACTTCGAGTCCCTATGTACCTCGTATGCAGACGAACCCGATGGTGATGGTTCAGTTTCCCCAGACTGTGCATGGAGAGTATGCATGCACGTACAGTAGTCTTAATTTATGCCAGGGGTAAGTCGACTTTGACGTTAGTCATTGAAGTTGTAGTAAGAGAGGTACTCATCCATGCAATATGCATACAGTCTTGCGTCCAACGTGGCATTTTCGGCCTGGCCGATCAAAGTTGCTCTTGGGCCATCTCACGTGGAAGAGGTCAGTGGCCAACGCTGATCAATTCAATCCAGCCATGGGTGGGGCATGGCAAAACCCTCCTGGGATTCTTTTCCTTTGGCGTACCTGCTCAGTGACCGGGGTTCCGGATGCCGTTGCGACAGTATATATTAGCCCAAGAGTTTCAGCGTTAGCCATTCTGAAAATGGTCGGATTCCAAATTAGAACTTCAGGCCAGACATGGCTGCTGAGTGGTCGATCCTGGTTCGAGGAGCCGCATTTGACCCAGACAACTGGAAACTGAACGTGCGCGTCAAACTTCTGGCCCTTTGCTGTGAATGGTCGCGGAGTGAGAAGAATGTCTTGTTCGGGATTCAGACTTTGGTTTCTGGTGGGAAGCATCTGCAAGGGGATCTTTGGAGTTTGGCTCATCAAACTTGCGTTGTCATTGCGGAGAGCTGGTGTTCAAGGCCTCAAGAGCCCAGGTCTGCGAGAATTCGGGCGAGGTGCACGCATGTCTGTCACAGAACGGTCTGTTAGGCAAGTTGCGACTATGGCACAGCTTGACGAGAACGAAGAGAAGGCCCATACACACGGTAGAGATAGATACCTCTTGATTATCCGCGTGACTTTCCCCGGCAGCACCGAAGAACAATTGTCAGGCGTGCATCGAAGTTGGGATTAGCTCGCAGTCATCCGAGACCCAACTATTGAGCGGTGACTAGGTTTCTGGAGCTGAATGTTACGCGCAAGTCGATCGGCGCAAGGGCCATAGTGTGCGCAGGTTCGCATCGGGGAGGCACCTCCGAGGTCGATCCTTGGACATTCTTTCTCTGCTTGTCTTTTCGATAGCTGCAGAGGGCTCGATGAAGGGCCGCCTATGGTAGACTTTGCGCCAGCGCGAAGGGTGAGACGAGGAGCGGTGGCACCATGCATTGCATAGATGGACCCTTCACCCTTCATCCCTCTACTTCCCTCTCGAGGCAACCACATTGGTGCAGAGATATCCGACGGAGAACAAGCAAAGATGCCCTTTCAGACTTTGTTTCGCAGAAAAAGCGTAGCATGTGTCCCGGTTTGATCGACAAGACATGTCACTTGCCGAAACCTCCAGGTCCAAGCATACGCGCTCGAACAGTTCCGCAGGGACTTAGGGTTCGAATCGAAAGGGTGGTTCGATCATGTCAGTGGGCGAACAGACGGGTAGCATAACCGTGGGGAAGTTTGTAGAAATCTTAGAGCATGGGCGAGGTTGAACAATGCCATGTTTTGCCGGGCCATGGGCCACGGCGGTGGCGCAATCCAGCTTCAAGGCTCCAGCTGCGTCCGCCAGTAGACCTGGACTGGCATACGAAGTACTTGTACCTTCTTAGACATTGTTCTCTTTCCTCCTCGCATGTGCCACAATAACAACAGCCTGGTGACTTGGCCCCTCTCCACCATTGCCTGCTGACAACTGGTATTTCCATATTTGCATCTACTTTGAGGTTTTGCCTTTCTGTTATGTTGGCGCCGTGGATGCAAGGCGACCTGTTCTCTAGAAAGTCAGCTACCCGCATCCCACCCCCATCTCCAGTACCAGATCCGTGCCCTTTCCAAAAGGTATGTTGCCACCAGCCTGATCTCTCCAAGCTCGCATCTTAGTGCCCAAAGACCTGGGTGAGAGATCGCATTTCCGCGGTTTCGGGTCATCAATGGGGTTGATATACCCCATATATGGACCATGTGTGTATATATTGCTCAATATCCCCCTTGTTCAGGGCCCCTCTACCCATCTCGCCTGACCCTCGTTCTGTTACGCTTTGGTGGTGCCACTTTCCGTCAATCACCGACTCGAGAAAACTCTTTCTGTCTATTTCCTACCATACATTTCGTCCCTTGTCAGGCTCAGAGAGCCCGCTCAGCGCCGGCGTCGGTCCCTTACGCGTCCCCCCTTTCAAAGCCACCGCCCAGCAATAGCGCCAGGATACTTGGCCAATCGTGTTTTTCCTTTTACTCATCAACGACTCTCACTTCCCAGACGTCAAATCCAAACTAAGCTTCTCGTGCAGATTCTGTCCGCTAAGACTCCAAGGAGCGGTTGTTCTTGGACGATGTGTCTCTGAGGCAGTCAATGCCCAGACCAACTCAGCGTGCCGAGTGTTGAATGCTTGCTAGGTCGCCATGGGATCTGAAGCCAGTACAGCGCCTAATGCATCCAAGTCCAAGCAGGAACGGATCCGCGATAATCAACGGCGCAGCCGCGCTCGGCGCCAGGAATATCTGGCTGGGCTAGAAAGACGGGTCAAAGAATGCCAGGTGGCCTGTCGCGAGGCTCAGCTGCAGCGCGCAGCGCTCGGTGATCTGCAAGTTGAAAATGCCCGTCTGCGAGATCTATTGAATTATGTCGGTATCAGTCCTAACCTCGTCGAGACTTTCGGCCGCCCTGACATGCAATCACTCCCGCATAACGCCGCAGCAGTTGCCCATCGACAAATCAGGCCCAAATATCAGCAGCCCAGCGTATTGGGCACCAGCGACTTGCCCAGCGCGACCATGACAAAACAGGAGTCGAATTCGGAATTATGTTGTCCGCCATACTCGTCCCCGACATCGCTTGGTCCTCCGATACCTGCTTTGACGACTGATAACCTACAAGTCTATGGTGGCAATCAGTGTCCACCTTTGGTGGCCACTTCTGACACGCCTACGACGAGTCTGCCTGAGATCGCCTCATTGTCCCCGGTCAGTTCGTACGAGTGGATGCTTTGCCCGGATAGTCAGAATCCCCCTGCGTTCTCTGACGAGAATTTCTGTTGCGATGCCTTTGGGATCCCCCCGAACGGACCGCTTTTGCCACCAGAGAACGCGAACGCCGTGCAATGTCTGATAGCGAAAGGGATAATCGAGCAGTACGACCCCACCCCTGCAGAAATGGATGAAATCGCGGCACGGCTTGCCACGGCCTTTAGCCTGCCAAAAACCCCGGGGTCGGGTTGTCGAGTCGACAGCCAACTTTTGCTTCAAATATTACAGGAGATGGATTCTAGACCGAAACGTGACTGAAATATGACGTTTCAATGGACGGTGGCATTTGTCTCCAGCCTATGCCACCCAATTTTGGCGCCTGCCATACCACTTGACTGCGTAGACAAGCGCGAGTAGAACTGGCACCTCGATGAGAGGCCCGACAGTTGCCGCCAGTGCTTGATCACTGTCAACACCATATGTGGCGATGGCGACGGCAATGGCCAACTCGAAATTGTTGCTCGCGGCTGTAAAGCTCTGGGTGCAGGAAAGGCGATATCCAAAACCGAGTCTCCTCGTGACCAGCAGCGTCGAGAGGAATATGACTGCAAAATACACAATGAGGGGAGCCGCAACCCTCACGACAGATACAATCTGGTGGACCACACGACGACCTTGGGATCCGAATAGGACAATGATGGTGAAGAGCAGGCCTATCAACGACAGTGGGCCAATCCATTTCAGGAATCGCTTTTCGTACCAGTCTTTGCCCACGAGGTTGCGAAGGCTAAATCGGGTGACGATGGCAGCGCCCAATGGTATCCCAAGGAAGACGCCAACGCTCTTCGCGACGGGAGCATAGTCGACATTGACGCCATCGGAAGAGTGACTGATAATGTTGATGAAAAGAAGGGCCAGCGGGGCGAAGAGGACCATCTGTAGGAGAGAATTGATGGCAACCAAGATGGCACAGTATTCATTGTCGCCACCAGCCAGACCAGTCCATATCAGAACCATAGCAATGCATCTCGCGATACCGACTAGGATGAGCCCATCGCGGAGGGCAGGTTCGTCCGGCAGGAAAGCCCACGCCAGACCCAGCTTAATTCTGTCAGTATTTGGAATCAGACCGGTCCACCATTCGAGACTTACCATGACGAGAGGTGCTATTATCCAATTCACAAAGACGCTGAAAACCACCTGCACCCAGAGGTTTCTTTCACGAAAGGAGTGATGTAAAGTCTCGAACCTGACCTTGCAAAGGATGGGATACATCATGACCAGCAACCCGATCGCTGACTTTACGGTTAGATGCCAATGGCCCATGGATTTCTCTCAGGCTGTGCTGGCGTACCTATTGGAATTGAGACGCCGACGAATTCACCTCGCTGGAGCGCGGGACCAGTGCTGGGGACGAAATTTCCCAGTAGAATCCCGGTGAGCATGGCCAAAAAGATCCACAGCGCAAGGAACTGATCGAGGATGCCGAGGCTCTTGAAGGCAGAGGTGTGGACGTCGGACGGTGGTTCGCTACCGGGCTGTTGCTCGACATCTCGGGGCGTGAGAGAGGGGGACAGTTCTGGGGCCAGTACGGCCTCTTTGTTTTGAACCTCCATCGAAGGAGTAGGTTGAATTAAGATTAGATGGAATGCAAGGTCTTTGGAGACGGCCGCTGCTTGTGAAGAAAACAAGAAATTGAGAGAGAGAAAATGGGCTAAGATACACCAGAGATGGATATTTGAGTAGAGCTTTATATTGACGGCCTCGACACCGACTCGCCGGAGGCAAATCCCAAACTTCGCATCAATGTAGAGATCCGCAGCCAATCAGAACCCCGCCGTGACAAAGTGTGGCATCAATTCTTGGTCGAGTCTTTTCCCGATAGAGGCTTGTAGAGGCCCGCCGCAAGCGTGGGAGAGGCCTTGCTATTGGCGACATGGCAAGGCTCGAGCAACCCACACCGCACGTCCTCTCGCCAAAACGGAGGGGGTTCCTACCAGCGTTTTCTCCACTAACACCCTCCTCATCTCACCCCAGCTTCCCGATATGGGCAGCTTCACTGGCGAGCAAACAAGATTCGGAGCATGACAGGAACAGGCATAGTGCGAGATGGCGATGAGGGGGGAATTGGCGGCGACGGTGAGGAATGGAGGAACATCGAAGGAAGAAGGTCACAAGCATCTCTGGTGTCTCTGCTGACGGAGATCAGATGCCGTCATTGTCATTGCGTGATCGGAGAAGGTCGACAGAAAGCTGGTGGTTGGGATGGGTTGGAGTGGTGGTGTCCCAGGTGTCTTATGTTGCAGGCGCAGGCGGAGGCAGATTGGTCGGCTGACCATCGTCGCAGCTTCTCCTTCTCCTTCCACCTCTTGCACCTCTCCAATTCCCCGGATTTTCTCTCTCTTCCTTCTGTGTATCGTGTATTGTGTTTGTATGTGTGTGTGGCTCTCTCCCTCTGACACTCTCATGTTTTCTCTCCTTGAGTTGAGCTTCTAACCAAGTCCGTCCTTTGCTTCCCGTCATGCGGCTGGTTTCCGCATTGGCGGTCCTGGCCGCCGCCTTGCCCTTTCATGTCGAGTGCTCACGCCTGACTCCCCCCGTGCTGCCTCTGATCGTGCGCAACCCTTATCTCAGCACCTGGCTGGGTAACGCAAGAGATGTACCGTGGGAGAAATGGCCTATGTTTTGGACCGGTCAAGAAATTGGCTTCTCAATCCTCGCCAGTGTCCCAGAGAAAAGGACCGCATACCCGCTGCTGGGAAGACCCCACGACTCGCTCCGGAAGGACGATGACAAGTAAATACTGTAGCTCTCTGTTTGGGGGCTGGAAACTGATCTCTTTGCAGCTATACTATCTCCTCGCCAATCTACCGCGGTGCCGTCTATGATGCCTCGACTACGAATCTGTCCTACACCCTACCGCTTCCTACGCTCTACCCCGAATCTAGCCAAATTGACATCACTATCTCTTTTTTGTCTCCTATAACTCCCACGTCGACTGTCAGACAATCTATCCCTGCGAGCTATGTCACTGTTTACGTTTCGGGCAATGTGCCCGTGGATATCTATATTGACCTCAACGGCCAATGGGTCAGCGGTGACCGGGGAAGCAAGATAGTCTGGGGTCTTGATCATACAGCTTTGGAGGGTATGTCTCACGGTTTCAAGACCTGGAAGGTCCAGAGGGCAGTGGAACAACTCTTCACCGAATTTCAAGATCGTGCTGAATGGGGTACACTTTACTTCTCTGCACCTTCTGACGTGCGACATGAGGCCGGTGTTTCGGCTCGGCTGAGGCAACAATTTGCCCGGCACGGGAATTTGCAAGACAAGATCGACCACGAATTCCGGTCTATCATGGACCAGGAACCTGTCTTCGCATTCTCCAAGTCTTTTGACCTCAACAGCACCCAATCCACTGACCAGAGCATCACATTTACGATTGCCCACGTTCAGGATCCCGTTGTCCAGTTTGCCGCGGCGCGGGGGCTTACTTACATGCGTCCCTTATGGGAATCCTACTTCCCAACTGTCCAAGAATTGCTCACCTTCCACTACCTCGATTTTGACCATGCCAGCCTGTTGGCGGCCAACTACTCGGCGCAGTTGGCCATTGACGCATTCCAATCCGGTGCCGAGGACTACGTCGACATCGTTGCTCTTTCGGCTCGTCAGGTCCTGGGAGCCACCAGCTTCTCAGGCACGCCAGATGATCCGATCCTCTTCTTGAAGGAAATCTCTTCCAACGGAAACTTCCAAACCATTGACGTTATATTCCCCGCCTTTCCGTTCTTTCTGTACACGAATGCACGATGGCTGGGATATCTGCTTGAACCGCTAATTGAGCACATGCTGAGTGGACAATATCCAAATAAATATGCAATGCATGACCTTGGTTTTCATTTCCCAAATGCCACAGGCCACCCACTCGGACAAGATGAGTACATGCCAGTAGAGGAGTGTGGAAATATACTCATCATGGGACTGGCATTGGCGAATGCCTTGAAGAATGATGCGGGCTGGACTGCTTCCGCCCCGTGGCAGCCGATGAGTGGTGTCCCCAGCCCGACCCCCTCGTCGGATAGCCTTGCTCCTTTGTCGGTAGGTAAGGAAGGCGGCATTCTCTACATTGACGACGCTTGGGTGGGTCGACCTGAGAGTGTGAAGAGCGCCCAAAGGTGGGTGCGCAGGAGCTATCGGCTGTGGAAACAGTGGACAAGTTATCTGGTTGAGTTTTCCCTGCTACCTCACAATCAGCTATCAACCGACGACTTTGCTGGCTGGCTGGCCTTGCAAACAAACCTGGCTCTAAAGGGCATCATTGGCATCAAAGCCATGGCTGGCCTCGCAGAGCTCACGGATAATTACGAAGATGCCAAAGTGTTTAACAATATCTCTAAAGTCTATATTGAAAAGTGGGAAGAATATGGTATTTCTCGAGATAAAACCCATGCTAAGGTCGCCTACAATTGGTATGGCTCGTGGACTACCACGTACAATCTGTACGCGGACAGTTTGCTCTGTTTCCACTTGGGTTCGGACAATTCGTCGACGACAAAGACCTCAATTGCTGGGCGTTATGAATATCAGAAACCCCTCAAACACCACATTCCTGGGGACAAAGATGGATTCGTGCCGAAACACATATATCAGATGCAGAGCGATTGGTACTATGCCGTACGTCAGAAATACGGTTTGCCTCTTGACTCGCGACATCTATACACGAAGACGGACTGGGAATTTTTTGCCATGGCCGTCGCCGCCCCGAAAGTCCGCGCCAATATCTTGCAATCTGTCGCGCAATGGGTGAACGAAACAGTGACAGATCGACCATTTACCGACCTACACATGACAGAAGGGAGAGGAGAATTTCCCGGTCCAAACTTTTTCGCGAGGCCCGTTGTTGGAGGACATTTTGCATTTTTGACACTGGGACAAGCGTGTAACGGTCGAGCTATGGAGGGTCTGAGGTACCTCAATGACGATGTCACGAAAAAGATGGATGTCCAAAGCATATTGGATGCAGAAAGAGCTGAGGCTGAATGGCACTCAATGGAGCTGTAAATCAGCAGCAATGAGGCATGATAGTTTTGGGAAGGAACCTGAATGGATGCTTTACCTCCGTTCAAATTGAACATAACGAAATATGGGATTCTATTCCCGAGTCGAGTTTCCTATTCCTCAAGTGGCTTTTGTCTTCATCCGAGGCCCTGCAACCTTTCCCTCGAGGACGATCGACGGACCCGGGTGAAAGCTATCTTGAAAAGTGCCAGCAGACACACTGGTGATTCTGAACCACGCGACTGATATCACGCACACATCCTTTTGATTCTCTCCTCCTTCCTTCCACCGAAACATTCTACTAAACCGCCTCGGGTTCGGGGAGCGGAGAACTCTGGGATATTATTAGGTAGTTGAGACTTTGGGGCGAGTCAGAGGGAAGGGTGATGTATATAACATTCAATAATGTACAGATGAACAGATGCCCAACCCGAGCTGCACCGGGCTGGGAAGCTCCTCGTCTGCTCTACCGGCGAGTCTCTGCGAGAGATGTACGCACTCCCAGTCGACCTTTCCCCTACTCATTTTATTTGCCGCTCACAGCCAACATCTCCTTAACGCTCCCAAACTTTTCCCGCGGCTTCCCCTTTTGCTTCCCGATCTTCTTCTCTACCTGGTCGATTTTCTCCCAGCTGTCCCAATGGATCGGTCTGAGCGGCAAGCTATAACTAACAGCCTCGGCGTGGACGCCATTCCAACCATCTTGACTCCCAGCAGAGCCCACAAAGTGTTGCGCCCTCTTCTTCCAGTCCTCCACGATCGCTTCGGCAGTCTGGAAAGCATCGGTCATGGTACTGGCGATCACACCCGTTGGACCGCGCTTCACCCAGCCAGAACAGTATATGCTTGCTCCGTGTCCCGATGCGTCGTTGTTCTCCGGAGGCACGACACGTCCGAATCCATCATGCCGAATCGTTCCTTTCCACTCGTCGAATTCGACGCCCAATTCTGCCATTCCAGGGATCGCTGCGGCTTTGTATCCAATCGATCGAAACAGTGTCGATGTGGGTATCAGCTGTGTTTCATTCGTAGTGCCGATTTTAGATTCTGGATCCGCCGGGTTCTCGAGTTTCGTCTTTGAGAACACCACCCCTTCCAGTTTCTCGGGGTTTGAATCGGACCATTTCAGTGACTTTGGGGCAAGTAGAAAGTCCAAAGTCCACGATTTTGTGGCGTTCTCCTTCAACGGACTACCCTTTTTCAGAAGTTCCATTAGGCGTCTTTTTGGGCGGGGCAACTTTGACAGGTCGGGAGGGAAGAGTTCATCTGGTATAGACCGAAAGCTCACATCTTCGAGGTGTAAGAGCTCCCGCACTTCCTTGATTGTGAATGCGGCCTGCATGGGACCTCGTCGACCAACCACATGAACATGCTTGATCTTGCTAGCAGAAAGCGCATCCAAAGCGTATTCTGTGATATCGGTCTGCCTCAACGCATCAACGCTGCTCAGCAGTGTTCTGGCCACATCCAATGCTACATTTCCTTGCCCAACAACCACGGCGGTGTCTCCGGCCGTTAAGTTAGGGCCGAGATCTCGGTATTCGGGAAGGCCATTGTACCAGCCCACGAAAGCGCGAGCGGAGTAGATGTGAGGCTTGTCTTCCCCTTCTAGCCCGATTTTGCGGTCTTTGGATGCGCCGTACGCAAAGACAATGGCGTCGTAGTGTCCAGCGAGAAGCGGGAGCGGGAGATCGTGGCCAAGATTGACGTTTCCGATGAAGGTAAAGTTAGGGGATTCGGCGATAGCTTGAAAGGTCTCTTGGACGTTCTAGAAGACATGTCAGAGCACCATTTCGTGGGGCGAGGAGGAAAAGTATGACCTTTACCTCTGGATGATCTGGAGCGACTCCGAACCTGACGAGTCCAAAAGGTACAGGAAGCTGTTCGTACATGTCTATTCTCGTTCCCCGGATTTCTCGCAACAGCTTCTGGGCCGTGTAGAAGCCCGCTGGCCCGGAGCCGATGATGGCCACGGTAGGAGCAGGTCCATTGCCATTGTGTCCTGCAGCTGCATCACTAGTGGAGTTCCTTTGAAAAGAAAAAGTGAGTGTGCGGCGGCAGACTTGACAAGACGCAATTCTTGCGCGGAATGGAAGGCGCAGGCATTGGTTGATCAGCATGGCCAGTGTAAGGGAAGGCTCGCCATCGTCCCCGGACTTCGACCAGAAGAAGCTCTTCAGAGGAAGAGACAGGAGTTGCAGTCACAATTGCAGATGATGGGCATGGGGCTCTCGGAACGGAAGCAAGGATTTGTTGTTGATAAAGGTACGGCCGAGACTAGCCCGATTTGCCCCGACTAAGTCTAACAGGTAGATCTCAATGCTCTCAGGCACCAGGCTGCCTCTCAGCCTTGTCACAGTCCCCCACCACGACTGCGTTGCCACCGCAAAGGCCGACAATTGAAGTATTGATTCTCTTGTCTTTGAAGCTGGCTTTTCCTTCCTCTCCTTTTCTACGCCCTATTCCTCTCGTCACTTATCTCTGTCTTCTCTTCATTCTCCCCATCCACATCCCGCTGTCTCCTCCCGCACCAGTCCTCCAAATGCGGAAATCGCGCTCATCCCAGCGACCTGTATTTAGCCCATCCTCGATCCCCTCAACATTCACGGACTCCCTTCCTCTCCCTACGATAATAGTCTTTGACTTAGACTACACGCTTTGGCCCTTCTGGGTGGACACCCACGTCTCTGCTCCTGTTAAACCGCAGGCCTCAACCCCTGGGACGCTGAATACTCACATGCTTGACCGCTGGGGAGAGGCATTTTCATTCTACTCCGAAGTACCTCACATACTGGCCGCTGCGCGGGAAAAAGGCATAGTTATGAGTTTGGCGAGTAGAACTCACGCGCCCGACCTGGCAAGGGATATGTTAAAAGGCCTCCACGTCCCTGCTCCAACACAATATGAATCCAAGGAGACGCGAGAGAGCAAGCTGTCAAGGGCGATCGACCTATTTACCCACCCACAAATATACCCGGGATCGAAAACGACACACTTTCGCCGTCTTCAAACGCAACTCTCAAATGATGTCGGTGGACATGGTCATGGCCAGGGAGGACGAACGATACCGTTCGAGGAAATGCTCTTCTTTGACGATGAAGGAAGGAATCGTAATGTGGAAACAGAACTGGGGGTTACCTTTTATTTGGTGCCAGACGGGGTCGACAGGGAAGAGGTGGATCGAGGAGTCTGGGAATGGAGGAGAAGGAGAGGAATTACACCAAATGACTCGAGGAACGGGGATTTGGCGGAGTTGGAAGGCTGATGTCTTTGGGCTCGGCTTTCTGGATTCCTTTCTGGTGGGGTTTTTTTCCCCTCGCACCGTGAGAGCATTGCTTTTCATGATGTGGATGCGTGGACGACAGACTCAAGCGCGGCTTTTCCTTTCACAGTGACAGCGCTTTTTGTGAGGTGGATGCTTTAGTGAGCCCGAGAAGACCAGGGCGCTCACTGTATGAATATACGGGGCCAAGATAGAGGTATAGAAGTGTCTCAATAAGGCAAGAGCAAATGGTATTACCACAATTATGGCAACAATCTCCGTCTCAAATTCCCAATTAATATTGACCACACATCAAGTCACCAACTTGTCTCCCTCGCCGCTGACCATCCTTAAGCACCTGCGTGGGTAGAGTGATGAGTCCTGATGGCGACCCACAACCTGACTTCTGGTGTTACCTCATGCTGCTCGTGTCAGATTTGGCGTTTTCCATACCCTGTAGTTCGGGACGACCCGGTTTCGTGCCAACCCCGATTAACAGCCCTTAACTTCAGGACGTTCCGCTGCGACACCTGCTACTATCACTTGTATACTTGGTCGCGGAGGAAGTCGATCTATGCAGCGTCCTTAGAGATTCCTTCACCTATTTGTCGCCAAGTCCTGCTGTTGGATAGCCTTATTGTTACCACCCGGGTTCGACGTTGCTCCTACGTTCAGCAAGATGAGTTATTTTCTCGGGCTTTTCGAGGTGCATCCCAATAATTGGACAGGAATGGCCCATGTGATCAAAGGCAACGCCATCACGCCTATGTCAATTGGATGGGTACCAGGTTGGAGGTACGACATCCGCTCGCTATGCAGCACAGCAGCTCGAAGAGGATGCAGCTTCGGGTCTCTCAACCGCACTAGGGAGGGCGTTGTTCGGCGGCTTCTCGATAGCACTACTACCAAGTACCCAGTAGGCTGACCGGCAACGCTCCGCCTGTTGCAGCTTCCGAATGATCAGGGGCTTTTTACGGGGCTGGTGGGCTGAAACGGCCCCCAAACCAGGAGGCGAGCAACACTTTCCAAAGCTGAAGAGCTGCTGGTTAGCTCCTCGAACACTCTCCTAGATACCAACCCATGCGCCAGATGCTGCCTAGTCTTCGTGCCAGTCCTTCGAAATATGCACGAAAACAACCTAAGGCAACCGATCCACGAGAGCATGAGTGTCAAGGGTTAGATGGCATTCCTTTGGGACATTCACGGCATTCAATTAGCCCACGGTTCAGCTTGCTCGGTATAAGAAGAGATTTAAGGGCCTTCAAAAACATCAGCCTGTTTTCAACTGCTTTTCAATTACTAATCCCTACCAGGTAGTCTTGTTTTCGGGTGTGCAGCATGAATTTTCTGAAAGTCAGCCTGATGACACCGCAGACCTGTTGCTGACCGAACCTTGTGACCTGTTTTCAAGGCTCCCATAATCATCAACACTCTCTATATACCGCTTGACGCCAGTCTGATTGAGCATATAATTACAAGTCAGTATACACATCATTCACAATGAGCAATTACGACAAGACCAGAGATGAAGCATTCGAAAAGGAGGCCTGGAATGCCGCACGATCAGTGTTTTCTGGAAATCATGATCCATCCAACTTCCAGCCATTTCTCAAAGACTATACCACCCCCGAATCAGCTCGGAGTTCGGTCGTCCAGGCGCAAAAAGAAGCCAATTCCGAGTATAATGGTAAACTGGGTGCCATTCTTGACAAGGTCGACCAGTTTATGAAAGTGGGAGATCTTGCCATCAAGTCTGCCCCTGAAAGTGTCGGCCTTGCCTGGACCGGTATCAGACTCTGCCTTCATTCAGTACAAGATGACTTTGCAACCTTCAGCCTCTTCTCCGGAGCATGCGCAGATATCTTAGGAATCCTCATATCTTGTCGAGTTTATGGCCGCTTGTATGCAACCAGGGACCGTCCTCCTGAATTTACCGAGCTTCATGAAAAGGTGTTGAGTTACATACAAGATACATACGTGAACATCATCGAGTTCTCATATCAAATGTGGAAATATGCTCGATCCAACACCGGCGTGCGTGTCATCAAGGGGTTGTTCCGTAGCGCCCAGGGAAAGTTCCAGCCCAAGATAAAGGCCATCAAAGACAATGAAGCCCAGATGAATAAGTATGCCTCCCAGGCAAACCAGCAAGTCTCGCAGTATTATCAGAAGCAAGGCCTGGACAACGACGCAACAATGATGAAAGGCTTATCGGAACAAATGGAAATGTTACAAGCATTGCAAGAGGAGGCCGCCAAGCAGAACAAGTTGATGGAGGAATTGATGAAGAGAGACGAACTTCACAGAGGAGACCAACGTATGACTGCGGCTGAGATCACGCATGCCAATTGGGAAAGGCAAAAGAAGGAATTGCCATCCCTCGAGGATAATCAACAAGTGCTGGATTCTAAACTAGCTGCTCGCAAAGAGGGAACTTGTGGCTGGATTCTGGAAAACAGTAAATTTCAAGACTTTGTCAACGCTGAAGGTGGTAACGTTACCTGGCTGGTCGGCACTGGTGGATCTGGAAAGTCTTTCCTCATGTCTGCTGCCATCGAAGATCTCAGGAACAAGGCCCACAAACACGACTCTCTCGTCCACTACTTTTTTATATCGAAGGGCTCTCAAGCCACCACCCAGGCTGATCAAATCGAGCGCCATCTTCTTGCACAACTCTACCGTGAGGCAGCTCAATCATTAGACGTGTTGGACAAGTGTAATAAGGCCGTTTCAGACTATATCGAACATCAAAAGAAGAGCACTACCTCCAAAACCACGACCAAGAAGGCAACAGAGGGTCAAGCTGGATTTGAACAAACCTACATCGCCCTGGCCAAGCTCATCAATAAGCGAATCTACCTCATGATAGACGCTGTGGACGAGTGTGCCGATAGAGAAACACAAGAATTCATCCAGACAATCAAGAACTTCGCCGGTACACCGGGCTTGAAGGTGAATATCTACTGTAGCAGCAGAGACGAACCTGATATATCCGCTGTGCTTGAGGGTTGTCCACGAATCAGTGTGGAGGAGAATAACTCAAAAGATATCGCCGAGCATGTCCAAGCCGAGATGGCCAAATTACCTGGGTTCACTCCAGCAGAGCGTGAAGAGGCTTGTCGAGAAATCATCCAAAAGGCCGGATGCTACTTCCGTTACGTCGAGCTGGCAATGGACTTTATGCGGAGACCGTGGCGGAGGCCTTTATCAGCACATCTCGAGTCCTTACCTTCAGGTGTTGATAACATCTATGCTCAACGTCTAAACCAGACTAACCCTGCGTACTACGATCTGCTCACCCACGTCCTTACCTGGACTACTCTTGCCGGGGAGGAATTGACTGTTCAGGAACTCATCGATGGATATAAGGGTAGTTTTTTGGACGAGGAAGGTAACTCAGAAGATAACCACGACGAGGAGAACGTGGATCCGGAACTCTACGAAGAGCAAATCAGACAGGCTGGAAGTGGCTTCCTTCGGGTAAACGCTGACCATACGGTCAGCCTAGTTCACAACACTGTGCGAGACTTTTTCCTGCAACCGCAAAGCGTCTCTGACGACAGCACAAACTCGGTGGGTGAGGCTGAATGCCAATGTGCTAGGTGCCAAAGAGAGTTGAAACGCAGCAGAAAATTTGTCGTTTCAGAAAGAGAAGGCCATTTGCAAATCATCACCACAATCCTTCAACATCTGCTATCTCCATCATTTCAGCGCAAATACTACGCTAAGCGCAGGGACGAATTGGACGGAGAGGAAAATGATCAAGCGACTGTGGATGGAGAGAACCCGACCGAAGCCGTTCAAAGTGAAAACGATGCACCACCAGCGGAAGCCTCACACGAACTGATTCAGAGCAACGGTGTCCGAGTGCAGGATGAAAACCTTGACGAGCTAACGGCGGAGAACTTCGATGGTGTGCAGCAAACATCGAAGCAAGACAACGAGGAAGCAACACAAGCACCGTCGGTTACCAATGGCGAATCGTTGACTAACGGCGTTTCGGGCGAGCAAAACCCAAAGTCTGCCGAAAGCAACGATGATTCTAACCAAGCACAAGAAAAGGATGGCCCAGCGAATGAGAAGGGAGGTGAAAGCAGCAACGATGCTCGTCCGGCGGAGGAAGCAAAGGACGACCAGTCTGTAGTAGACAGTGACGAGAATGTGGACTTGACAGACCAGGATCGAGCTCGGCTTTGGGACATTCAGGAAGACCAAGATACCTCCTACCAAGCTCGGTACGAAATTTCAAGACTGAGGTGGCATTTGACACAGCTGGAAGATATCTATCCCGCCAAGGAGAGGTCTGGCGAACAATGGAGTAGATTGCGTGAACTCCTGGAAAGATTTCTTGATCCAGAATCCGAGGCCTGGAAAGGTTGGATCAGATCCTTGTCCGCCGCGAAACTGACGATCGACTCCATCGAAATGTACGCTGACACCGAAGAATTACATCCTCTAGTGTTCGCCGCATGCTGTGGCTTGACCAGCTTGGCGCAAATACTTTTGGCCCGACCTAATGCCTCAGAGTTTGTCAACCTGAAGGTGCCGGAAGGGATGAGCGCTCTATGCTTTGCGGTAATTTTTCAATTGACCACAGAAAAGAGTATGGATTCTTTTTTTCAGGCCATGTTAGATGCCGGCGCTGACCCAAACATCGACAACCATTGGGATGACGAGTTACTGGGAAGGACTTTTCACTTTCTCCTCGGATGTCGGGCGGTCACCTTGGCACAGCTCAAGATGTTCCTCGCACACAATGCTGAGGTTAATACGCTCGACGAAACTGGCAACGCCGCCTTGCATTTCTTCGCTGCAGGAGATGCTGATCTTGAGATAGGGGTGGCACTGGTTGAGGCTGGTGCAGATATTCACCTCCGCAACGCGAGAGGGGAAACTGCGATGCATTTTCTCGCCCGGCGGGATGTATGCCGCGTTGATATTATGAAGTATTTCATCGAAAGAGGCGCTGAGATCGAAGCAGAAGACGATGCATCGGAGAGACCACTGTACGAAGCTGCCCAGGCAGGACATTCTGAGGGAGTCAAATTGCTGCTTGAACATGGTGCCGACATTGAGGATCCGGGCGACGGCGGCGAAACAGCACTCTTTGTTGCTGCAACGGCTGGCAAAACGGAAGTGGTCAAGGTCCTTCTTGAGCGAGGAGCAGATTCTCTCAAACGAAACAATCTGGGAGCAACCCCATTCGGAATGGCTTGCAAATATGGCGACACCGAGTCCGCTCTCCTCCTCGGGAGAGTCATGGTGGAGAAAGGGGAGATTGAGCCTCTCAACTGGCAAAATACTTGGGGAAAGACCCCGGTGATGCGAGCTGCGTCTCGAGGACTGTCGAGCGTGATTGACTTCATCCTTGACCATGTCGACGCACGGGCTGCTCTGATGACCGTGTCCAAGAAGGGCTGGTCGCCTTTGCACTATGCAGCACTGAGGGCCCGTCCCGAAGCGATAATGACCCTGCTGAAACGTGGAGCAGACAGTCAATGCAAGGATGTGCAGGGCAAAACACCGCTGCAGCTGTGTTACTCGAAGATCTGGACAAAACCTGATGAGGACCGCGAAAAAGCGATGTCAGCATTGATTGACCACGATCAGCAGGCAGCAATCACGGAGATCGAGCTGCTTCATACACTGGCCATCAATGATTCCCCCAACCTCGTGGCAAAACTCCTGGAATATGGCGCCAATCCTTATGCCACGGACGAACATGGCTGGAACGTACTCCAACTGGCGGAGCAGTACGACAGGCCAGATGTTGTTGAAGTGATCAAAAACTCCAAGCTCACAGCTGGTATCCGGCCATCTAAGTTTGTAGGGAGCTTTTCAGATGTGCTCATCTGTTCTCCTTCGGGTCTGGAGGTTGAGCTGCTTGAACGCGGCGAGCGCGTGCCGTTGTGGATGGATGCGAGTGATACATGTTACTCAACAGATCAAGCCTTGATCACCGACCACCCCATACCGGCATCGTCCGACCGCTACTACTTCGAAATGTCCATTGCGGATCGCGAGGTCAAGCTTGACGATCCCATCTTTGTGATGGGAATTACTCAAAAGCCCACTGGATCCACGAAGCACTGGTTCCCGGGTTGGCCGAAACCCGGGACGTCGAGCTGGGCTTACCACGGCGATGACGGAAAGATATGGTGTGTCGCAGACCCTCCTAAAATCAAGGATTTGGGATCGGCGAGGAAGTTTGGGTATGGTGACACGGTCGGGTGTGGGGTCGACGTGAAGAAGCGGACGGTCTTTTGGACATTGAATGGAGAGAGGTTGATGGAGGCCGGGTTCCAAAACTTGCGCGGCCAAATCTATCCGGTCATCGTCGTTAGCCAAATTGGCAAGGTCAAGGTCAATTTAGGTCTGAACTTGAAGGACGAGCCTTTCCTGTGGGCGCCGGGTATCAACTGCGATTTTGACCAGGACATTCCCCCCCCAAGTTTGAAGAGGATGAAATCAGAGCATTTATGAATCTGAGGGCCGGTTTAGAAGATTGTATACTAGGTAGAAAAGACGATCATCGGAATATATCTCAAATGATAGCGTCTCATTTTGTTTGGAGTGTGGACCAGAAAGCAAATGGTTTTACGGAACCTGGAAAGTTAGCTATGGGTGGTTAAGGAGCAAGGAATCCGGGAAACAAGGCTCAGTAGTTCCTAGCTCCCTAGTTAAGCAACTGAGCAGCCTCAATATCTGGAGACGCAAGTGTGTTTTGGGTCAAGAGATGCAGAGTGTACGGTACACTGACCAGATCCGTCGACCGCCCTGATCACAGATTTAATGGCAAATATGGGCAGAGAAGTGTCTCTTGATTGCAAAGTCTTGGTGCTTGACTGTGATTATCATTCTAGCCCTCAGCCGCAACTCGCCACGACTGGTTTACTGGGCTAGACTGCTTCTTGGAGCCGTTCATCCGCCCTGAAGACGTGTCATGATTTAAGTGATGAGAGCCCCGGCTGGCAAAAGTTCTGCATTATCGTCGCCAGCCTCGTTTTGATAACATTGTCGCTCGCATTCCGCACGAACTACTGCGAGGTTTGCCCTAGCTCTTTGCCGTCGGGCTACGTGTGCCCTTGATTTGTAGCTGCAGCTCGTTGCGCTGAACAAGCTTCCGCGGCGGTTGGAGCTAGCAAGGGGGTACTGTACTTACAAGGTGTGTAAGGGCCGTTCCGGGGTTTGCGGCGCAAGATCTAGTTTTGCTCTGGGGCTTTTGATTTGCTGGGTTCTCGGGCGCAAACCGGAGTCTGGCAAAGACTACTGACTCAACCAAACGCTGCTGAAAATTGGGGGTTTAACATCTACTTGGTAAACTGGAAATAATTCAGCTTGTACCCTTCCAAGTCCCATCGAGCCAGCAATTAGCGGTTGCATCGTAGGATTTGGAAGAATATGATCAATTCACAACAGACAACGAGGAGTGATGGCCAAATTTAGAACCAGTGTCGTTTCTGCCAGAGAGATAGAAATACTGTTAGGCTAGGAATCGGTAAACGCTGCCAGGGCTGAACAAGGAGAAGCACAAGTTGGTTAGCTAGTGCTTGGAGCTTCCGGCTGGCTAAGAGGTCCGTCCACATGACCAATACCCCATATGGTTTATTATGTATTGCTATTCCCCGGCTTGCTTGATCCAAGCTCGCCTCTCCAGGCCGCCGGCCTCGCGTTGATGCTATGGCACAGCCACATCACACAGATACTGGACTCCCTCCAGGAATTCAGGAACCAAAACCAGTGGAAACTTCGGGTCCTCAAGCAATAGATGAGGACGCGGGGCGCGGATCTCAAGCTACCGGCCGAGAAAAAGGTACAGGCATCTCCCCTGGAAATGTTTTAAGAGCATTCTACATCCCTGACTTCGGCCCTGGCATCTGCCTTGACAGTTCTAATCAAAAATACAGGCGTGGCTGTGGTAAAAGCCCTCAAAGTCGCTGCTGAGTTTGGCATGACTGCGAATGTTACTGACTTGCTCAAAACATACCCTGAATTGCGCTCCGCTGCCCAACGAGGCTGGTCTCCGCTTCATGAAGCTCTCCATGTAGCGTCATATTTCAATCAAGACCATGTTGTCGAGCTGTTGGTCAATCAATTTGCGGTCGCAGAAGTAAAAACATTTATCGACTTGCAGAACAATAACCAAGAAACTGCTCTGCATGTGGCATCTGGAAACGGCGCTCGCGAGGTTGTTGAATATCTCATTAGTATCGGCGCTGACACAATGGCGAAGGACAGAGACAAGAACACTCCGGCACATCTTGCCTACATTTCCGGTCAATATGGCGTGGCTCGTGTCATCCTCGATCCTACCCAACGGAAAACCCATCACCTGCATAGCCGAGCGGAACATTGTCAAACAGATCTGGTTAACGCAAAAAGGAAAGTAGGCGAGACCTTTCTCCATCTGGCCGCCCAAAGAATTCTCGATCTGTCATGCCAGCAAAATAGTCCGTGGTGATTGAGAGTACAGCGAGCTCCAGATCCGGTCGATCATTTTCTGAGCGCTCACGCAGCCATTCCTTCTGCATCTGCGAGCAATTAGAAATTCAACCATTTGGCGATATTGAGAAATGAAGATGTTAGCTAAACAAACCACAAGAGAGGACATTGGAGGGTTAGTAGCTAGACAGAGATAGTACTAACCGAGTGCATCGACAAACGCTGTCCTTGTCGTTTCAGCAGCGCTACTCGCACCAATGCGTCACATGCATCATCTCTCCTCTTTGCAGAACTCAAAATAGAGCGATATTTCTCCCGTAGCAAAATTCCGCGATCATAGTCTTTCAGTTCATCCGTTGTTCCTTCCCAATTTCCAACCGGATGATGTTGCGCGGACCGCTCTAAGAATTCGTTGGAGATACTGTCCACTCCGAAGAATGTAAATAGTTGAAGGACGACCTGTGAATCGGTTGAAACGTTGTCGAATGAAATGTCGAAGGTCTTCATGACTGGCTTCGAATAACGAGAACCCGGCCCATATTTCAACAAATCTGCCCTCCTGTCTTTCTTTTTGTATCTGCCTAGGTACATTTCAATCAACATGTTGTTGTCGATCATGTACAACCCTGCTTGTTCGATTGCTAGGGGAAGGCAGTCCAGCTTAGTAATAAGGTTATATTGGGTTGCCTCTGCACTCGGCCGGCTGGTAGTCGCGTGGACGCCAGGAGGCCAGGGATCTCCGCTTCTCTTCTAGACGAGCCCACAGCCGACTCTGAGATACACCGCCGCTTGCCGTTTGCCCTTGTCTCTTATTGACTCCGCCTCTTCGTCGCATATTCTTTACACTCTGACACCGTAAACTGTGGTCGGGCAGGAAAACGGAGGACCCAAGTCCGTTTTCCATCGTGGGGCGCACATGGAAGGGGCGCAACCCCCTTCTACGCGCTGGGGCTATAATGTTTTGGTGTTTCGTGAGGTGCGGAGGGTGGTTTTCGCGGCTTCGGCGCGTCGTTCATGAGAGGATCACCGCGTTGTTGAGCTCCTCCTAGCACTCAAAGACAGCTCGACTGTTTCTCTAAGAGTTCCCAGCGGACACCACGTGGAGGTGGGAGCTCGTCGTCCGTTAGGCCAGCCTCGTCGTACAGTTCAAAGCATCTTGTCTCAGTCCTTAGACCCGATATCGAGGCTACGCCCTAATTAACTAGGCCATGAGTGTTATGAATGCCAAGACGCCAAGGCACTAGAAGACCACATATATATAGCACGGGGTCGCAGATCATCCCTTTAAAGCTCTTCAGCTTCGAAGTCGCTGTCGCACTGCGCCTATAGATAGATAATATACTTCTTAGATAGCTCGCTGCCAAGCCATCTCTAATAATTCTTCGAAGCTCATTCTATTCTACCTCCTCGACGAGCCCCTAAGACGCGTACGCTACGCACCCGACGAGCACTCTCTCCATACGATGGCGCCGAATTAACGATAACTGAATACGATAAGCGCTCGAGGCGCTAATAACGAATTAGAAGAGAAGATTAAAAGTATTAAGTAACGATATACGCGATTATACGTAGTGTCACTTAAAAGAAGATAACTTTAGAAGATTAAAGAGATAGAGTAATGTTAAGGTTCCTACCGGGGCCTAACTGGGTTAGGGTTCCTAGTAACAATCCTGATAGTATGAACTGGTTGGGGAGAACGCAAGGTATAAGAAGTCACTTGTCACTAAGAACTATAAGTCCAATAGTTAACATAAGTTGGCTACGAAGAGAGTGTAAGCTATCTAGGGGTAATGAGGGTATATATATAATGCTTATACTCTGTGCGCTCTGTGCGCTCTGTGCGCTCTGTCCCAATAGGGCTAGCAGAGCCAACAGAGCCAGCAGGGCATATCACGTAACTCAGCCTTGCTCTCTTACGGACCCTTCCATTTAGTTAATGAGTATAGAGAGCCGCGCCCGTACAGCCCCCGGCCGGTTCCTTCTAAGGCTATGTCTAACACTATCCTCCCTCCGGTTAGATCCTTATCCTAAGGATTTATCTTAATGATAATATAAAAGCGGAACACTACTCAACTTAAATTCATCTAGGTTCGAAGATATCTTCTTTCTCTCTTCCTTTTTCTTTAGCTATAGTTTCTAAGCTTCTTTTCCGTAGCCGCGACCGTCCCTTTAAACGTCTTCGTTAGTCTCGTAACGTCCGATTCACTGGTTATCGCGCCATGGCACCTTATTCGAATTGCACTCGCTCTAACTTAATCTATGTGATGAAATATAGAGTCTCCCGCTATTCCGAGTACCTAAAGAAGAATATAAAATGCGATGGTCAGTACTCTAAGTCGGAGTACTAGAGTATTAAACGAAAAAAGTTAAAGTTACGGAATAAGGTGTAAGAGGCTTAGGCCCGCATAGCTTAGCGAGCTTAGTGGTATACGAGAAAGATAGCTCGTTTAGTATAATAATAGTCTCTAGAGTTATTGTAAGAGTAGTCTCGTCTAAACTAGGTAGAACGTTAGCTAGATAAGCTAACTTAAGCTTAGAGTAATATAATAGTTCGGGCTTATATAGTGTTAAATCGTCTCGACGAGGAGAAGGGGTATACGCCGGATAAACCTAAGTCATCGCTAGTTCGTGGCGAGTTTACTTTCGACGATAGGTAGCTAAACGCTTTATTGACGTTGGGAACCACTTAGAGTAATCCTTTTTTACTTTCTTTAGAAGTTCCTTCGAAAGGTTAGTTTCCGATTCTTAGCTATTTTTACACTCGTCGTATTTTAATTATTTAATTAGATACTAAGGAATACTACGTATAACGCGTCTTTTAAGGATTTTCTCAATATTATATTTCTCTAGTGCTAATTCTTCATTTAGCGGTAGTGTCTTAACTAGTTTAGCGTTCTTTAGTACTAGTTTAAGAAGTACTTTGTGAAATACATTGTGTATACGTATGTCTCTTAGTAGTTCCAGTTAATATATAACTTCTCCGAGTTTATCTTTAATTCTAAATAGTTTTAGCTTCGTATAGTTTAGTTTTCCACTTAGTCGTTTCGTTCTAATATTTTTTCGTAAAAGATAGACGGAGTTCCTCTTCTCTAGGAGCGGTCCCTCGATTCGTTTTTTATTTACGTATTTTACTATTCTTTCTACGAGAAATTTTAGGTCTAATTTAAGTTAATTATGGAGTTCTCTTATAGTAAGAGTTATACTTAAGGCTCTAGAGTTTAAACTTTTATTTATTATTTTTTTTAGTCGTAGGTAAAATCTATAGTTTATAAAGAATAAGCTTATTTCTATTACTAACTTATAGTTATTAAAGTAGAATTACGCTACTAATAGTAGTCGTATCTAATTAATTTAACTATAATTTATATATATCCGTAAGTATTGTTCTAATATTTAGTTAGTTCTTTCTATTTATCTATCGATCTATAGATGAAACGATGTAAATAGCTTATACTTCGTAGTTAGTAGTTCTATTAGTGCTTTTTAGAACTTAGATATAAAGAGCTTATCTCTATCTATAATGATTTCTTTTAGTATTCCGTAATTAGTAAACACGGTTCGTAGAAATTTATAGACGAATTCTTCTACCGTTAACTTCTTTAGATATGGTCTAAAGTAGAAGAACTTTATTAATCTATTATATATTATAAGTATATTATTATAAGTCACTTCCGTAAGGGGTTCTTTAGACTTTAGTAGTTTCGTAATGAAGTCGAATGTAATCGACGTCTATACTTCTTCTAAAGTTTATAAGAGTTATAATAGTTCATAGAGTCTATGTCTTACGTATTTAGTTTATATATATATTTCGTATTATTTAATGAATTCTTAGATGTCTTTTCTTATATATTTCTAAGGGTCGTAATACTTAGTGATAAGCTCGATTATTTTATCGGCTCCTAGATGTCCCATTAGTGGGTCGTTATAGTAATGTTTCATCACTCTAAGTCGTGCGACTTCATTATATACTCGGTCTACGAAATAATATTCTTTAATGTTGGTTTTTAGTTCGTATTCGTAGTTATCTCGTTCAATCGGACCTTTAATATTTACTATTACTAACATTAGTTATACGTAGATTATATAGTCTCCTTCCGTCCGTAGAAGAAATATCGGGGTTAGCTAAATATCTTTTATATAATCTAGTCGTCGGCTTAGGGTATTTACTCTATCGTTTTCTTTATTTTTAACGTAGTAGATCTTAAAATTATACGGGGTTATAGTTTCCGCTTATCGTACTTATCTTTTATTAAGTACTTTAGTTATATTTTAATAAAGAAGATTTTTATAATCTAAATAGATCTTTACTAAGTATTTTAATTCTTTTAAATATACTCTTTAGTGTCTTAGTACTTTCACTATTACGAGTAATTCTTTATCGTAAATATCGTAGTGAAGCTTTAGTTCTATTATTTTTCTTAAAAAATAGATAACTAGTTTAGTTCTTCCGTTCTATTCTTCTTATATTAGGACTACGGCGATCGCGCCGTTCGATGCGTCGGTTTTAAGAAAAGTCTATTACTCCGGGTCGAAGATCGTAAGGATCGGGGCCTTAGTAAAGACTTCCTTAAGTTTCTTAATTATCTACCTAGCTTCTTCTATTAGAGTAAAGATCGCGACTCCTTTCTTTATTAGATTTGTTAGAGATGCGGTGATTCGCGAATAGTTCCGTATAAACTTTCGATAGAAATTAGCGAATCCTAGAAACGATTATAGTTTCTTTAGCGTAGTCGATTCTAGCTATTCCAGTACGCTTTTAATATAGTTAGAATTCATCTTAAGTTTCTCTCTAATAACTATATATCTTAGAAATTTAACGTTATCTTTATGAAATTCACACTTTTTAAGTTTAACCGGTAGTTAATATTCCTAAAGGGCCTCTAATACCTTCGTAACGTATTCTATATATTCTTTGTAGGTCTTAAAGTAAATTAAGATATTATCTAAGTAAGCGATATAAAAAATATTTAAATATTTTCTTAACGCGTTATTAATAAGTATTTAGAACGTCGCTAATACATTAATGAGCCCAAATAACATTACACAGTACTCGAATAGTTCGTATCGAGTTCTAAAGGCTATTTTCTATTCTTCGCCTTTCTTTATACGTATACGGTAATACGCGTCTCGAACATTTAGTATTGTAAAGTATTACGCTTTCTTAAGCCGGTCTTAGAGCTCATTAATTCTTAGTAACGAATAGATATTTTTAATAGTAATATCGTTTAGCTTCCGATAATCTATATATAATCGAAGCTTTTCGTCTTTCTTTAGAACGAATAGGATAAGATATTCTACTTTTAACTCTAATAGTCTAATATAGTCTTTCGCTAAATATTCTTTAAGATACTTCCTTAAGGTCTTTTACTTAATTTTCGATAACGAGTATAATGGTCTAAATATAGGGTATTTTTCTTCTTAAAGTCGTATTTTATAGTTCTATAGTTTATGTTTCGATAAAGTCTCGATTTCTACTTTCTTTTCGAATATAGGCTTTAGCCTTTCGTATTTCGATGAGTATTCCGTTATAGTATTAGTAAATATACGTACTAGTCGCACCTAAATAACCTTTTTAATGTATTTCTAAGCTAAGCTTAGCTTAGGCTCCTAGGGTTTCGCGATATAGTCGTAATTATTGAACCGTATCTAGGTCCCGGCCCAGTTAATAATCGAATTATAATATTTTAACTAAGATATACTCAGTACTATATCGTATTTTATATTCATAATATCGAGGTCTAATTCTTCTTAATGTTCGTTAATCGTTAATCGTATTAATCGTAACTTATACGTGAGTTCGAATATAATGGTGCCGTCGAATTCTATAATTATATCGAATCTTAGTCTTTTAATCTTTCATTACGGTAGCTTCTCCGCTATTCTAGTGTATACTAAGTTCTCAGTGTATCCGGAGTCGATTAGAATACTAATCTCTTAGTCTTTTAATATGTCTCCGAGGAATATAGACCTAGCGTTAGATCTTATAGCTATATTTAACTTAAGTCGTTAGTTTCTTCTTTCTTTCCTAATTCTTACTAATTGTACGTCGTCTTTACTAATTTTCTAACGTTAGCGTCTTCTAAAGATATATTTTCGGTGATATAGATATCTCTAGTTCTATCACCGTCTTAGTTTTTTTTCTAGTGAAGATAATCTATTTTTCTATTCTTTAGATTGAACACCTCGTAGTTATATACTACGTATCGTTTCATCGATTCCTCGTATACTCGCTATACTTTTACGATAGTTATATCTAGCTTCTTTAGCTATAGATAGTCGAGGTACTATATATATAAATAAGAAATTAATCGTAGAGAATAAACGTAAACTATTCTATAAGAAAATAATTTTTAAATACTAATATTAAATAGAGTTTTCACGAGTCGAGGAACTCTAACTTCTCGTTCTTAGTAGATTCTTAAGACCGCTTATACTCTTATCTTTACTTTAGCTAATATTCGATCTATCGTTAATTACGCTTATATTTCTTTCTTAGATATTTAAGTAATTATCGCGATTTCTCTTAAATTATCTTCTATAAGAGCTCGTAGTTAGGTTTCTTCTACTAAGACTATCTCTACTTTCTTTATTAATTTCTAAGTTTATTAAGTTCTTACTTCGATTCTTTCTACTACTTCTTAAAGAATTTATTTTAATTCTTCTTATATAAGAGATTCTAATTCTTTCTTATACTGAGTCTTCGATTCTTCACTAAGGTCTAAGTCGAAGTTATATTACGAATTAGCTATATTATATTTTCTTAGTACTTCCGGGTCTACTTTCGATATATAAACGTTTAAGGTGTTCGGGTCGCCTTCTTAATGAGTATAAATAAAGTTCGGATAACTTCTTTTCTATAAGTATTCATTATTCTAATAGACTCTTATACTAAAGATTATTTCGATTTTAAAAGAGAGATTCCTTAGTTCGTATATAGTATAGCTATATTTTAGTAATGTTAAAGTATAGTAGAGATCTAAATATATCCTTCTTACTTAATATTTAGTTCGGATATATATACGCGTAGATATAATCGCTGTTAATATCGCTTTCTCACTATCGATACTTTCTCCGACTATTACTATTTCTTCTTCTACTATATTAGCTTTAGAGATAATCATCGCTATTTCCTTAGTTTTAGATTTCTTTTCGGTAGCTGTAATCTACTTTTTCTTATCTTTATAGTCTTTCGCGTAATAGCCTAGCTTACCGTAACTATAATAAGACGTTTCTTTTCCTTTTCTAGGATCGGTTTTTTCTTTTCTATTTTCTCTATTATTATTACGTCTTTTTTACACTTAATTTAGATCTATAGATTATAATCCGTAATAGAATTCGCGTCTTTTCTAAATATTAGCTCGTTAAGCTCTTATCGTATAGATTTTTCGAGTAATATTAGGGCGCTTATACTAATGATATTCTTTAATATCGTTATCTTTCTTAATAGCCGTAGCTATTCATTTCTCTAGTAGTTTCTTCTCTAAATATCGAAGTTCCTACTTAATTTTCGACTTTAATTCCTCTCGAAAGATAGAGATAATGATATTATCTTACTAGCTAAGCTTCGTATTTAGCGTTCTAAACTTAGTTATATATTCTTAAATAGACCTAATTTATCGAAGACTCACTATTTTCTTTTAAGCTTTCTTTTCTTTATCTTTCGCTCCGAATATTAGTTTCACTATTTTCTTAAATTCCGTAAACGTAGCGAAGAGACTAATAGTTTCGTTCTCTCTGTTATTCGCTTCGTTCTTAATATAGTTCTTAACGAAGAGTCTAAGCTAAGCCTCGGTATTATCTTCGAAGTAACTTCCTATAAAGAGTATTTTCTATAAGTCATTCTAAAAGTTAATGAGGTTCATTAAAATATATAAATTTGTGTGGTGAATAAAGAGTATAAGTTTAGATTCCACGCCGTTAAAAGACTTAAGTAAGTTACTAATCTTTCCCTTAGTCACTGATGCTAGCGCGGCGGCAGTTATTACCGTCCTTAAGGTGCTCGGTGTTAACCTCGGAGTACTAGTAGTAGTAGATATAGTGTCGTTAAGAGATAGTCGTGCTATGCGTCGTACTAGTTCGTTAATAGGCGAGATAGGTCGGTCGAGTCTTCCTTAACTGCTTATAGAGGTCGTTCTCTATAATAAGGGTGGTAGCTAAAGTATTAAGGTTCCTACCGGGGCTTAACTAGGTTAAGGTTCCTAGTAACAATCCTAATAGTATGAACTAGTTAGGGAGAACGTAAGGTATGAGAAGTCACTTATCACTAAGAACTATAAGTCTAATAGTTAATATGAGTTAGCTACGAAGAGAGTATAAGCTATCTAGGGGTAATGAGAGTATATATATAATACTTATGCTCTATGCGCTCTATGCGCTCTGTGCGCTCTGTCCCAACAGAGCCAGCAGAGCTAACAGGGCTAGTAGAGCATATCACGTGACTCAGCCTTACTCTCTTACGGACCCTTCTATTTAGCTAATGAGTGTAGAGAGCCGCGCCCGTACAGCCCCCGGCCGGTCCCTTTCAAGGCTATATCTAATAAGTAAGAACTTATAAAAGAATCGTTAGTGAGTAGTAATATACTTAGTTTATTTAGTAGCGCTAGTAAATATTAAATTTTATAGAATCTCACTATATAATTATTAAAGATTCCTTAGTAAGTAGATAGAATCTAACGATAAGCGTATATTTAAGATATCATCGGCAAAATTTCCCGCGCGACCCTAAGAGCCCTGGGCTGCCCTGGGCTGTCAAGGTAAGTCTGCGTCTTACGCAGCCCATGAGACCGCTGAGCTCGCTGGGCTACTCTAAGAGAGC